>NW_028116272.1:0-231888 GCF_964273445.1 Streptopelia decaocto
GGTACCCTTCACGTCCAAATCTCTCAAACACCGGGCGAGATTCTCAAAACCAAGGTTGACATGTTCGAGTTCCTTTCAACCTGTTGGACATTCTCGATAGCGTACTAGTATGACAAGACTGGTACCCTTTCACGTCCAAATCTCTCAAACTCCGGGAGAGATTCTCAAAACCAAGGTTGACATGTTGCGAGTTCCTTTCAACCTTTTGGAAATCCCGCTGAAACTTTGGACATTCTCGCGAAGGGTTCCCAATCCCCGACAAGACTGGTACCCTTTCACGTCCAAATCTCTCAAACTCCGGGAGAGATTCTCAAAACCAAGGTTGACATGTTTCGAGTTCCTTTCAACCTTTTGGAAATCCCGCTGAAACTTTGGACATTCTCGCGAAGGGTTCCCAATCCCCGACAAGACTGGTACCCTTTCACGTCCAAATCTCTCAAACTCCGGGAGAGATTCTCAAAACCAAGGTTGACATGTTTCGAGTTCCTTTCAACCTTTTGGAAATCCCGCTGAAACTTTGGACATTCTCGCGAAGGGTTCCCAATCCCCGACAAGACTGGTACCCTTTCACGTCCAAATCTCTCAAACTCCGGGAGAGATTCTCAAAACCAAGGTTGACATGTTTCGAGTTCCTTTCAACCTTTTGGAAATCCCGCTGAAACTTTGGACATTCTCGCGAAGGGTTCCCAATCCCCGACAAGACTGGTACCCTTTCACGTCCAAATCTCTCAAACACCGGGCGAGATTCTCAAAACCAAGGTTGACATGTTTCGAGTTCCTTTCAACATTTTGGAAATCCCGCTGAAACTTTGGACATTCTCGCGAAGGGTTCCCAATCCCCGACAAGACTGGTACCCTTTCACGTCCAAATCTCTCAAACTCCGGGAGAGATTCTCAAAACCAAGGTTGACATGTTTCGAGTTCCTTTCAACCTTTTGGAAATCCCGCTGAAACTTTGGACATTCTCGCGAAGGGTTCCCAATCCCCGACAAGACTGGTACCCTTTCACGTCCAAATCTCTCAAACTCCGGGAGAGATTCTCAAAACCAAGGTTGACATGTTTCGAGTTCCTTTCAACCTTTTGGAAATCCCGCTGAAACTTTGGACATTCTCGCGAAGGGTTCCCAATCCCCGACAAGACTGGTACCCTTTCACGTCCAAATCTCTCAAACTCCGGGAGAGATTCTCAAAACCAAGGTTGACATGTTTCGAGTTCCTTTCAACATTTTGGAAATCCCGCTGAAACTTTGGACATTATCGCGAAGGGTTCCCAATCCCCGACAAGACTGGTACCCTTTCACGTCCAAATCTCTCAAACTCCGGGAGAGATTCTCAAAACCAAGGTTGACATGTTTCGAGTTCCTTTCAACCTTTTGGAAATCCCGCTGAAACTTTGGACATTCTCGCGAAGGGTTCCCAATCCCCGACAAGACTGGTACCCTTTCACGTCCAAATCTCTCAAAGTCCGGGAGAGATTCTCAAAACCAAGGTTGACATGTTTCGAGTTCCTTTCAACCTTTTGGAAATCCCGCTGAAACTTTGGACATTCTCGCGAAGGGTTCCCAATCCCCGACAAGATTGGTACCCTTTCACGTCCAAATCTCTCAAACACCGGGCGAGATTCTCAAAACCAAGGTTGACATGTTTCGAGTTCCTTTCAACCTTTTGGAAATCCCGCTGAAACTTTGGACATTCTCGCGAAGGGTTCCCAATCCCCGACAAGACTGGTACCCTTTCACGTCCAAATCTCTCAAACTCCGGGAGAGATTCTCAAAACCAAGGTTGACATGTTTCGAGTTCCTTTCAACATTTTGGAAATCCTGCTGAAACTTTGGACATTCTCGCGAAGGGTTCCCAATCCCCGACAAGACTGGTACCCTTTCACGTCCAAATCTCTCAGACTCCGGGAGAGTTTCTCAAAACCAAGGTTGACATGTTTCGAGTTCCTTTCAACCTTTTGGAAATCCCGCTGAAACTTTGGACATTCTCGCGAAGGGTTCCCAATCCCCGACAAGACTGGTACCCTTTCACGTCCAAATCTCTCAAACTCCGGGAGAGATTCTCAAAACCAAGGTTGACATGTTTCGAGTTCCTTTCAACCTTTTGGAAATCCCGCTGAAACTTTGGACATTCTCGCGAAGGGTTCCCAATCCCCGACAAGACTGGTACCCTTTCACGTCCAAATCTCTCAAACTCCGGGAGAGATTCTCAAAACCAAGGTTGACATGTTTCGAGTTCCTTTCAACATTTTGGAAATCCCGCTGAAACTTTGGACATTCTCGCGAAGGGTTCCCAATCCCCGACAAGATTGGTACCCTTTCACGTCCAAATCTCTCAAACTCCGGGAGAGATTCTCAAAACCAAGGTTGACATGTTTCGAGTTCCTTTCAACATTTTGGAAATCCTGCTGAAACTTTGGACATTCTCGCGAAGGGTTCCCAATCCCCGACAAGACTGGTACCCTTTCACGTCCAAATCTCTCAGACTCCGGGAGAGTTTCTCAAAACCAAGGTTGACATGTTTCGAGTTCCTTTCAACATTTTGGAAATCCCGCTGAAACTTTGGACATTCTCGCGAAGGGTTCCCAATCCCCGACAAGACTGGTACCCTTTCACGTCCAAATCTCTCAAACTCCGGGAGAGATTCTCAAAACCAAGGTTGACATGTTTCGAGTTCCTTTCAACCTTTTGGAAATCCCGCTGAAACTTTGGACATTCTCGCGAAGGGTTCCCAATCCCCGACAAGACTGGTACCCTTTCACGTCCAAATCTCTCAAACTCCGGGAGAGATTCTCAAAACCAAGGTTGACATGTTTCGAGTTCCTTTCAACCTTTTGGAAATCCCGCTGAAACTTTGGACATTCTCGCGAAGGGTTCCCAATCCCCGACAAGACTGGTACCCTTTCACGTCCAAATCTCTCAAACTCCGGGAGAGATTCTCAAAACCAAGGTTGACATGTTTCGAGTTCCTTTCAACATTTTGGAAATCCCGCTGAAACTTTGGACATTCTCGCGAAGGGTTCCCAATCCCCGACAAGACTGGTACCCTTTCACGTCCAAATCTCTCAAACTCCGGGAGAGATTCTCAAAACCAAGGTTGACATGTTTCGAGTTCCTTTCAACCTTTTGGAAATCCCGCTGAAACTTTGGACATTCTGGCGAAGGGTTCCCAATCCCCGACAAGACTGGTACCCTTTCACGTCCAAATCTCTCAAACTCCGGGAGAGATTCTCAAAACCAAGGTTGACATGTTTCGAGTTCCTTTCAACCTTTTGGAAATCCCGCTGAAACTTTGGACATTCTCGCGAAGGGTTCCCAATCCCCGACAAGACTGGTACCCTTTCACGTCCAAATCTCTCAAACACCGGGCGAGATTCTCAAAACCAAGGTTGACATGTTTCAAGTTCCTTTCAACATTTTGGAAATCCCGCTGAAACTTTGGACATTCTCGCGAAGGGTTCCCAATCCCCGACAAGACTGGTACCCTTTCACGTCCAAATCTCTCAAACTCCGGGAGAGATTCTCAAAACCAAGGTTGACATGTTTCGAGTTCCTTTCAACATTTTGGAAATCCTGCTGAAACTTTGGACATTCTCGCGAAGGGTTCCCAATCCCCGACAAGACTGGTACCCTTTCACGTCCAAATCTCTCAAACTCCGGGAGAGATTCTCAAAACCAAGGTTGACATGTTTCGAGTTCCTTTCAACCTTTTGGAAATCCCGCTGAAACTTTGGACATTCTCGCGAAGGGTTCCCAATCCCCGACAAGACTGGTACCCTTTCACGTCCAAATCTCTCAAACTCCGGGAGAGATTCTCAAAACCAAGGTTGACATGTTTCGAGTTCCTTTCAACCTTTTGGAAATCCCGCTGAAACTTTGGACATTCTCGCGAAGGGTTCCCAATCCCCGACAAGACTGGTACCCTTTCACGTCCAAATCTCTCAAACTCCGGGAGAGATTCTCAAACCAAGGTTGACATGTTTCGAGTTCCTTTCAACATTTTGGAAATCCTGCTGAAACTTTGGACATTCTCGCGAAGGGTTCCCAATCCCCGACAAGACTGGTACCCTTTCACGTCCAAATCTCTCAGACTCCGGGAGAGTTTCTCAAAACCAAGGTTGACATGTTTCGAGTTCCTTTCAACATTTTGGAAATCCCGCTGAAACTTTGGACATTCTCGCGAAGGGTTCCCAATCCCCGACAAGACTGGTACCCTTTCACGTCCAAATCTCTCAAACTCCGGGAGAGATTCTCAAAACCAAGGTTGACATGTTGCGAGTTCCTTTCAACCTTTTGGAAATCTCGCTGAAACTTTGGACATTCTCACGAAGGGTTCCCAATCCCCGACAAGACTGGTACCCTTTCACGTCCAAATCTCTCAGACTCCGGGAGAGATTCTCAAAACCAAGGTTGACATGTTTCGAGTTCCTTTCAACCTTTTGGAAATCCCGCTGAAACTTTGGACATTCTCGCGAAGGGTTCCCAATCCCCGACAAGACTGGTACCCTTTCACGTCCAAATCTCTCAAACTCCGGGAGAGATTCTCAAAACCAAGGTTGACATGTTTCGAGTTCCTTTCAACCTTTTGGAAATCCCGCTGAAACTTTGGACATTCTCGCGAAGGGTTCCCAATCCCCGACAAGACTGGTACCCTTTCACGTCCAAATCTCTCAAACTCCGGGAGAGATTCTCAAAACCAAGGTTGACATGTTTCGAGTTCCTTTCAACCTTTTGGAAATCCCGCTGAAACTTTGGACATTCTCGCGAAGGGTTCCCAATCCCCGACAAGACTGGTACCCTTTCACGTCCAAATCTCTCAAACTCCGGGAGAGATTCTCAAAACCAAGGTTGACATGTTTCGAGTTCCTTTCAACCTTTTGGAAATCCCGCTGAAACTTTGGACATTCTCGCGAAGGGTTCCCAATCCCCGACAAGACTGGTACCCTTTCACGTCCAAATCTCTCAAAGTCCGGGAGAGATTCTCAAAACCAAGGTTGACATGTTTCGAGTTCCTTTCAACCTTTTGGAAATCCCGCTGAAACTTTGGACATTCTCGCGAAGGGTTCCCAATCCCCGACAAGACTGGTACCCTTTCACGTCCAAATCTCTCAAACTCCGGGAGAGATTCTCAAAACCAAGGTTGACATGTTTCGAGTTCCTTTCAACCTTTTGGAAATCCCGCTGAAACTTTGGACATTCTCGCGAAGGGTTCCCAATCCCCGACAAGACTGGTACCCTTTCACGTCCAAATCTCTCAAACTCCGGGAGAGATTCTCAAAACCAAGGTTGACATGTTTCGAGTTCCTTTCAACCTTTTGGAAATCCCGCTGAAACTTTGGACATTCTCGCGAAGGGTTCCCAATCCCCGACAAGACTGGTACCCTTTCACGTCCAAATCTCTCAAACACCGGGCGAGATTCTCAAAACCAAGGTTGACATGTTTCGAGTTCCTTTCAACATTTTGGAAATCCCGCTGAAACTTTGGACATTCTCGCGAAGGGTTCCCAATCCCCGACAAGACTGGTACCCTTTCACGTCCAAATCTCTCAAACTCCGGGAGAGATTCTCAAAACCAAGGTTGACATGTTTCGAGTTCCTTTCAACATTTTGGAAATCCTGCTGAAACTTTGGACATTCTCGCGAAGGGTTCCCAATCCCCGACAAGACTGGTACCCTTTCACGTCCAAATCTCTCAGACTCCGGGAGAGATTCTCAAAACCAAGGTTGACATGTTTCGAGTTCCTTTCAACATTTTGGAAATCCCGCTGAAACTTTGGACATTCTCGCGAAGGGTTCCCAATCCCCGACAAGACTGGTACCCTTTCACGTCCAAATCTCTCAAACTCCGGGAGAGATTCTCAAAACCAAGGTTGACATGTTTCGAGTTCCTTTCAACATTTTGGAAATCCTGCTGAAACTTTGGACATTCTCGCGAAGGGTTCCCAATCCCCGACAAGACTGGTACCCTTTCACGTCCAAATCTCTCAGACTCCGGGAGAGTTTCTCAAAACCAAGGTTGACATGTTTCGAGTTCCTTTCAACATTTTGGAAATCCCGCTGAAACTTTGGACATTCTCGCGAAGGGTTCCCAATCCCCGACAAGACTGGTACCCTTTCACGTCCAAATCTCTCAAACTCCGGGAGAGATTCTCAAAACCAAGGTTGACATGTTTCGAGTTCCTTTCAACCTTTTGGAAATCCCGCTGAAACTTTGGACATTCTCGCGAAGGGTTCCCAATCCCCGACAAGACTGGTACCCTTTCACGTCCAAATCTCTCAAACTCCGGGAGAGATTCTCAAAACCAAGGTTGACATGTTTCGAGTTCCTTTCAACATTTTGGAAATCCCGCTGAAACTTTGGACATTCTCGCGAAGGGTTCCAAATCCCCGACAAGACTGGTACCCTTTCACGTCCAAATCTCTCAAACTCCGGGAGAGATTCTCAAACCAAGGTTGACATGTTTCGAGTTCCTTTCAACATTTTGGAAATCCCGCTGAAACTTTGGACATTCTCGCGAAGGGTTCCCAATCCCCGACAAGACTGGTACCCTTTCACGTCCAAATCTCTCAAACTCCGGGAGAGATTCTCAAAACCAAGGTTGACATGTTTCGAGTTCCTTTCAACCTTTTGGAAATCCTGCTGAAACTTTGGACATTCTCGCGAAGGGTTCCCAATCCCCGACAAGACTGGTACCCTTTCACGTCCAAATCTCTCAGACTCCGGGAGAGTTTCTCAAAACCAAGGTTGACATGTTTCGAGTTCCTTTCAACATTTTGGAAATCCCGCTGAAACTTTGGACATTCTCGCGAAGGGTTCCCAATCCCCGACAAGACTGGTACCCTTTCACGTCCAAATCTCTCAAACTCCGGGAGAGATTCTCAAAACCAAGGTTGACATGTTTCGAGTTCCTTTCAACCTTTTGGAAATCCCGCTGAAACTTTGGACATTCTCGCGAAGGGTTCCCAATCCCCGACAAGACTGGTACCCTTTCACGTCCAAATCTCTCAAACTCCGGGAGAGATTCTCAAAACCAAGGTTGACATGTTTCGAGTTCCTTTCAACCTTTTGGAAATCCCGCTGAAACTTTGGACATTCTCGCGAAGGGTTCCCAATCCCCGACAAGACTGGTACCCTTTCACGTCCAAATCTCTCAAAGTCCGGGAGAGATTCTCAAAACCAAGGTTGACATGTTTCGAGTTCCTTTCAACCTTTTGGAAATCCCGCTGAAACTTTGGACATTCTCGCGAAGGGTTCCCAATCCCCGACAAGACTGGTACCCTTTCACGTCCAAATCTCTCAAACTCCGGGAGAGATTCTCAAAACCAAGGTTGACATGTTTCGAGTTCCTTTCAACCTTTTGGAAATCCCGCTGAAACTTTGGACATTCTCGCGAAGGGTTCCCAATCCCCGACAAGACTGGTACCCTTTCACGTCCAAATCTCTCAAACTCCGGGAGAGATTCTCAAAACCAAGGTTGACATGTTTCGAGTTCCTTTCAACCTTTTGGAAATCCCGCTGAAACTTTGGACATTCTCGCGAAGGGTTCCCAATCCCCGACAAGACTGGTACCCTTTCACGTCCAAATCTCTCAAACTCCGGGAGAGATTCTCAAAACCAAGGTTGACATGTTTCGAGTTCCTTTCAACCTTTTGGAAATCCCGCTGAAACTTTGGACATTCTCGCGAAGGATTCCCAATCCCCGACAAGACTGGTACCCTTTCACGTCCAAATCTCTCAAACTCCGGGAGAGATTCTCAAAACCAAGGTTGACATGTTTCGAGTTCCTTTCAACATTTTGGAAATCCCGCTGAAACTTTGGACATTCTCGCGAAGGGTTCCCAATCCCCGACAAGACTGGTACCCTTTCACGTCCAAATCTCTCAAACTCCGGGAGAGATTCTCAAAACCAAGGTTGACATGTTTCGAGTTCCTTTCAACCTTTTGGAAATCCCGCTGAAACTTTGGACATTCTCGCGAAGGGTTCCCAATCCCCGACAAGACTGGTACCCTTTCACGTCCAAATCTCTCAAACTCCGGGAGAGATTCTCAAAACCAAGGTTGACATGTTTCGAGTTCCTTTCAACATTTTGGAAATCCCGCTGAAACTTTGGACATTCTGGCGAAGGGTTCCCAATCCCCGACAAGACTGGTACCCTTTCACGTCCAAATCTCTCAAACTCCGGGAGAGATTCTCAAAACCAAGGTTGACATGTTTCGAGTTCCTTTCAACATTTTGGAAATCCTGCTGAAACTTTGGACATTCTCGCGAAGGGTTCCCAATCCCCGACAAGACTGGTACCCTTTCACGTCCAAATCTCTCAAACTCCGGGAGAGATTCTCAAAACCAAGGTTGACATGTTTCGAGTTCCTTTCAACATTTTGGAAATCCCGCTGAAACTTTGGACATTCTCGCGAAGGGTTCCCAATCCCCGACAAGACTGGTACCCTTTCACGTCCAAATCTCTCAAACTCCGGGAGAGATTCTCAAAACCAAGGTTGACATGTTTCGAGTTCCTTTCAACATTTTGGAAATCCCGCTGAAACTTTGGACATTCTCGCGAAGGGTTCCCAATCCCCGACAAGATTGGTACCCTTTCACGTCTAAATCTCTCAAACTCCGGGAGAGATTCTCAAAACCAAGGTTGACATGTTTCGAGTTCCTTTCAACATTTTGGAAATCCCGCTGAAACTTTGGACATTCTCGCGAAGGGTTCCCAATCCCCGACAAGATTGGTACCCTTTCACGTCCAGATCTCTCAAACTGTGGGAGAGATTCTCAAAACCAAGGTTGACATGTTTCGAGTTCCTTTCAACATTTTGGAAATCCCGCTGAAACTTTGGACATTCTCGCGAAGGGTTCCCAATCCCCGAAAAGATTGGTACCCTTTCACGTCCAAATCTCTCAAACTCTGGGAGAGATTCTCAAAACCAAGGTTGACATGTTTCGAGTTCCTTTCAACATTTTGGAAATCCCGCTGAAACTTTGGACATTCTCGCGAAGGGTTCCCAATCCCCGACAAGACTGGTACCCTTTCACGTCCAAATCTCTCAGACTCCGGGAGAGTTTCTCAAAACCAAGGTTGACATGTTTCGAGTTCCTTTCAACATTTTGGAAATCCCGCTGAAACTTTGGACATTCTCGCGAAGGGTTCCCAATCCCCGACAAGACTGGTACCCTTTCACGTCCAAATCTCTCAAACTCCGGGAGAGATTCTCAAAACCAAGGTTGACATGTTTCGAGTTCCTTTCAACCTTTTGGAAATCCCGCTGAAACTTTGGACATTCTCGCGAAGGGTTCCCAATCCCCGACAAGATTGGTACCCTTTCACGTCCAAATCTCTCAAACTCCGGGAGAGATTCTCAAAACCAAGGTTGACATGTTTCGAGTTCCTTTCAACATTTTGGAAATCCCGCTGAAACTTTGGACATTCTCGCGAAGGGTTCCAAATCCCCGACAAGACTGGTACCCTTTCACGTCCAAATCTCTCAAACTCCGGGAGAGATTCTCAAACCAAGGTTGACATGTTTCGAGTTCCTTTCAACATTTTGGAAATCCCGCTGAAAATTTGGACATTCTCGCGAAGGGTTCCCAATCCCCGACAAGATTGGTACCCTTTCACGTCCAGATCTCTCAAACTGTGGGAGAGATTCTCAAAACCAAGGTTGACATGTTTCGAGTTCCTTTCAACATTTTGGAAATCCCGCTGAAACTTTGGACATTCTCGCGAAGGGTTCCCAATCCCCGACAAGACTGGTACCCTTTCACGTCCAAATCTCTCAAACTCCGGGAGAGATTCTCAAAACCAAGGTTGACATGTTTCGAGTTCCTTTCAACCTTTTGGAAATCCTGCTGAAACTTTGGACATTCTCGCGAAGGGTTCCCAATCCCCGACAAGACTGGTACCCTTTCACGTCCAAATCTCTCAGACTCCGGGAGAGTTTCTCAAAACCAAGGTTGACATGTTTCGAGTTCCTTTCAACATTTTGGAAATCCCGCTGAAACTTTGGACATTCTCGCGAAGGGTTCCCAATCCCCGACAAGACTGGTACCCTTTCACGTCCAAATCTCTCAAACTCCGGGAGAGATTCTCAAAACCAAGGTTGACATGTTTCGAGTTCCTTTCAACCTTTTGGAAATCCCGCTGAAACTTTGGACATTCTCGCGAAGGGTTCCCAATCCCCGACAAGACTGGTACCCTTTCACGTCCAAATCTCTCAAACTCCGGGAGAGATTCTCAAAACCAAGGTTGACATGTTTCGAGTTCCTTTCAACCTTTTGGAAATCCCGCTGAAACTTTGGACATTCTCGCGAAGGGTTCCCAATCCCCGACAAGACTGGTACCCTTTCACGTCCAAATCTCTCAAACTCCGGGAGAGATTCTCAAAACCAAGGTTGACATGTTTCGAGTTCCTTTCAACCTTTTGGAAATCCCGCTGAAACTTTGGACATTCTCGCGAAGGGTTCCCAATCCCCGACAAGACTGGTACCCTTTCACGTCCAAATCTCTCAAACTCCGGGAGAGATTCTCAAAACCAAGGTTGACATGTTTCGAGTTCCTTTCAACCTTTTGGAAATCCCGCTGAAACTTTGGACATTCTCGCGAAGGGTTCCCAATCCCCGACAAGACTGGTACCCTTTCACGTCCAAATCTCTCAAACTCCGGGAGAGATTCTCAAAACCAAGGTTGACATGTTTCGAGTTCCTTTCAACCTTTTGGAAATCCCGCTGAAACTTTGGACATTCTCGCGAAGGGTTCCCAATCCCCGACAAGACTGGTACCCTTTCACGTCCAAATCTCTCAAACTCCGGGAGAGATTCTCAAAACCAAGGTTGACATGTTTCGAGTTCCTTTCAACCTTTTGGAAATCCCGCTGAAACTTTGGACATTCTCGCGAAGGGTTCCCAATCCCCGACAAGACTGGTACCCTTTCACGTCCAAATCTCTCAAACTCCGGGAGAGATTCTCAAAACCAAGGTTGACATGTTTCGAGTTCCTTTCAACCTTTTGGAAATCCCGCTGAAACTTTGGACATTCTCGCGAAGGGTTCCCAATCCCCGACAAGACTGGTACCCTTTCACGTCCAAATCTCTCAAAGTCCGGGAGAGATTCTCAAAACCAAGGTTGACATGTTTCGAGTTCCTTTCAACCTTTTGGAAATCCCGCTGAAACTTTGGACATTCTCGCGAAGGGTTCCCAATCCCCGACAAGACTGGTACCCTTTCACGTCCAAATCTCTCAAACACCGGGCGAGATTCTCAAAACCAAGGTTGACATGTTTCGAGTTCCTTTCAACATTTTGGAAATCCCGCTGAAACTTTGGACATTCTCGCGAAGGGTTCCCAATCCCCGACAAGACTGGTACCCTTTCACGTCCAAATCTCTCAAACTCCGGGAGAGATTCTCAAAACCAAGGTTGACATGTTTCGAGTTCCTTTCAACATTTTGGAAATCCTGCTGAAACTTTGGACATTCTCGCGAAGGGTTCCCAATCCCCGACAAGACTGGTACCCTTTCACGTCCAAATCTCTCAGACTCCGGGAGAGATTCTCAAAACCAAGGTTGACATGTTTCGAGTTCCTTTCAACCTTTTGGAAATCCCGCTGAAACTTTGGACATTCTCGCGAAGGGTTCCCAATCCCCGACAAGACTGGTACCCTTTCACGTCCAAATCTCTCAAACTCCGGGAGAGATTCTCAAAACCAAGGTTGACATGTTTCGAGTTCCTTTCAACATTTTGGAAATCCCGCTGAAACTTTGGACATTCTCGCGAAGGGTTCCCAATCCCCGACAAGACTGGTACCCTTTCACGTCCAAATCTCTCAGACTCCGGGAGAGATTCTCAAAACCAAGGTTGACATGTTTCGAGTTCCTTTCAACCTTTTGGAAATCCCGCTGAAACTTTGGACATTCTCGCGAAGGGTTCCCAATCCCCGACAAGACTGGTACCCTTTCACGTCCAAATCTCTCAAACTCCGGGAGAGATTCTCAAAACCAAGGTTGACATGTTTCGAGTTCCTTTCAACATTTGGGAAATCCCGCTGAAACTTTGGACATTCTCGCGAAGGGTTCCCAATCCCCGACAAGACTGGTACCCTTTCACGTCTAAATCTCTCAAACTCCGGGAGAGATTCTCAAAACCAAGGTTGACATGTTTCGAGTTCCTTTCAACATTTTGGAAATCCCGCTGAAACTTTGGACATTCTGGCGAAGGGTTCCCAATCCCCGACAAGACTGGTACCCTTTCACGTCCAAATCTCTCAAACTCCGGGAGAGATTCTCAAAACCAAGGTTGACATGTTGCGAGTTCCTTTCAACATTTTGGAAATCCCGCTGAAACTTTGGACATTCTCGCGAAGGGTTCCCAATCCCCGACAAGACTGGTACCCTTTCACGTCCAAATCTCTCAAACTCCGGGAGAGATTCTCAAAACCAAGGTTGACATGTTTCGAGTTCCTTTCAACCTTTTGGAAATCCCGCTGAAACTTTGGACATTCTCGCGAAGGGTTCCCAATCCCCGACAAGACTGGTACCCTTTCACGTCCAAATCTCTCAGACTCCGGGAGAGTTTCTCAAAACCAAGGTTGACATGTTTCGAGTTCCTTTCAACATTTTGGAAATCCCGCTGAAACTTTGGACATTCTCGCGAAGGGTTCCCAATCCCCGACAAGACTGGTACCCTTTCACGTCCAAATCTCTCAAACTCCGGGAGAGATTCTCAAAACCAAGGTTGACATGTTTCGAGTTCCTTTCAACCTTTTGGAAATCCCGCTGAAACTTTGGACATTCTCGCGAAGGGTTCCCAATCCCCGACAAGACTGGTACCCTTTCACGTCCAAATCTCTCAAACTCCGGGAGAGATTCTCAAAACCAAGGTTGACATGTTTCGAGTTCCTTTCAACCTTTTGGAAATCCCGCTGAAACTTTGGACATTCTCGCGAAGGGTTCCCAATCCCCGACAAGACTGGTACCCTTTCACGTCCAAATCTCTCAAAGTCCGGGAGAGATTCTCAAAACCAAGGTTGACATGTTTCGAGTTCCTTTCAACCTTTTGGAAATCCCGCTGAAACTTTGGACATTCTCGCGAAGGGTTCCCAATCCCCGACAAGACTGGTACCCTTTCACGTCCAAATCTCTCAAACTCCGGGAGAGATTCTCAAAACCAAGGTTGACATGTTTCGAGTTCCTTTCAACCTTTTGGAAATCCCGCTGAAACTTTGGACATTCTCGCGAAGGGTTCCCGATCCCCGACAAGATTGGTACTCTTTCACGTCCAGATCTCTCAAACTCCGGGAGAGATTCTCAAAACCAAGGTTGACATGTTTCGAGTTCCTTTCAACATTTTGGAAATCCCGCTGAAACTTTGGACATTCTCGCGAAGGGTTCCCAATCCCCGACAAGACTGGTACCCTTTCACGTCCAAATCTCTCAAACTCCGGGAGAGATTCTCAAAACCAAGGTTGACATGTTTCGAGTTCCTTTCAACCTTTTGGAAATCCCGCTGAAACTTTGGACATTCTCGCGAAGGATTCCCAATCCCCGACAAGACTGGTACCCTTTCACGTCCAAATCTCTCAAACTCCGGGAGAGATTCTCAAAACCAAGGTTGACATGTTTCGAGTTCCTTTCAACATTTTGGAAATCCCGCTGAAACTTTGGACATTCTCGCGAAGGGTTCCCAATCCCCGACAAGACTGGTACCCTTTCACGTCCAAATCTCTCAAACTCCGGGAGAGATTCTCAAAACCAAGGTTGACATGTTTCGAGTTCCTTTCAACCTTTTGGAAATCCCGCTGAAACTTTGGACATTCTCGCGAAGGGTTCCCAATCCCCGACAAGACTGGTACCCTTTCACGTCCAAATCTCTCAAACTCCGGGAGAGATTCTCAAAACCAAGGTTGACATGTTTCGAGTTCCTTTCAACATTTTGGAAATCCCGCTGAAACTTTGGACATTCTGGCGAAGGGTTCCCAATCCCCGACAAGACTGGTACCCTTTCACGTCCAAATCTCTCAAACTCCGGGAGAGATTCTCAAAACCAAGGTTGACATGTTGCGAGTTCCTTTCAACATTTTGGAAATCCCGCTGAAACTTTGGACATTCTCGCGAAGGGTTCCCAACCCCCGACAAGACTGGTACCCTTTCACGTCCAAATCTCTCAAACTCCGGGAGAGATTCTCAAAACCAAGGTTGACATGTTTCGAGTTCCTTTCAACATTTTGGAAATCCCGCTGAAACTTTGGACATTCTCGCGAAGGGTTCCCAATCCCCGACAAGACTGGTACCCTTTCACGTCCAGATCTCTCAAACTGTGGGAGAGATTCTCAAAACCAAGGTTGACATGTTTCGAGTTCCTTTCAACATTTTGGAAATCCCGCTGAAACTTTGGACATTCTCGCGAAGGGTTCCCAATCCCCGACAAGATTGGTACCCTTTCACGTCTAAATCTCTCAAACTCCGGGAGAGATTCTCAAAACCAAGGTTGACATGTTTCGAGTTCCTTTCAACATTTTGGAAATCCCGCTGAAACTTTGGACATTCTCGCGAAGGGTTCCCAATCCCCGACAAGATTGGTACCCTTTCACGTCCAGATCTCTCAAACTCCGGGAGAGATTCTCAAAACCAAGGTTGACATGTTTCGAGTTCCTTTCAACATTTTGGAAATCCCGCTGAAACTTTGGACATTCTCGCGAAGGGTTCCCAATCCCCGAAAAGATTGGTACCCTTTCACGTCCAAATCTCTCAAACTCCGGGAGAGTATCTCAAAACCAAGGTTGACATGTTTCGAGTTCCTTTCAACATTTTGGAAATCCTGCTGAAACTTTGGACATTCTCGCGAAGGGTTCCCAATCCCCGACAAGACTGGTACCCTTTCACGTCCAAATCTCTCAAACTCCGGGAGAGATTCTCAAAACCAAGGTTGACATGTTTCGAGTTCCTTTCAACCTTTTGGAAATCCCGCTGAAACTTTGGACATTCTCGCGAAGGGTTCCCAATCCCCGACAAGACTGGTACCCTTTCACGTCCAAATCTCTCAAACTCCGGGAGAGATTCTCAAAACCAAGGTTGACATGTTTCGAGTTCCTTTCAACCTTTTGGAAATCCTGCTGAAACTTTGGACATTCTCGCGAAGGGTTCCCAATCCCCGACAAGACTGGTACCCTTTCACGTCCAAATCTCTCAAACTCCGGGAGAGATTCTCAAAACCAAGGTTGACATGTTTCGAGTTCCTTTCAACATTTTGGAAATCCTGCTGAAACTTTGGACATTCTCGCGAAGGGTTCCCAATCCCCGACAAGACTGGTACCCTTTCACGTCCAAATCTCTCAAACTCCGGGAGAGATTCTCAAAACCAAGGTTGACATGTTTCGAGTTCCTTTCAACATTTTGGAAATCCCGCTGAAACTTTGGACATTCTCGCGAAGGGTTCCCAATCCCCGACAAGATTGGTACCCTTTCACGTCCAGATCTCTCAAACTCCGGGAGAGATTCTCAAAACCAAGGTTGACATGTTGCGAGTTCCTTTCAACATTTTGGAAATCCCGCTGAAACTTTGGACATTCTCGCGAAGGGTTCCCAATCCCCGACAAGACTGGTACCCTTTCACGTCCAAATCTCTCAAACTCCGGGAGAGATTCTCAAAACCAAGGTTGACATGTTGCGAGTTCCTTTCAACCTTTTGGAAATCCTGCTGAAACTTTGGACATTCTCGCGAAGGGTTCCCAATCCCCGACAAGATTGGTACCCTTTCACGTCCAAATCTCTCAAACTCCGGGAGAGTTTCTCAAAACCAAGGTTGACATGTTTCGAGTTCCTTTCAACATTTTGGAAATCCCGCTGAAACTTTGGACATTCTCGCGAAGGGTTCCCAATCCCCGACAAGACTGGTACCCTTTCACGTCCAAATCTCTCAAACTCCGGGAGAGATTCTCAAAACCAAGGTTGCCATGTTTCAAGTTCCTTTCAACCTTTTGGAAATCCCGCTGAAACTTTGGACATTCTCGCGAAGGGTTCCCAATCCCCGACAAGATTGGTACCCTTTCACGTCCAAATCTCTCAAACTCCGGGAGAGATTCTCAAAACCAAGGTTGACATGTTTCGAGTTCCTTTCAACCTTTTGGAAATCCCGCTGAAACTTTGGACATTTTCGCGAAGGGTTCCCAATCCTCGACAAGATTGGTACCCTTTCACGTCCAGATCTCTCAAACTCCGGGAGAGATTCTCAAAACCAAGGTTGACATGTTTCGAGTTCCTTTCAACATTTTGGAAATCCCGCTGAAACTTTGGACATTCTCGCGAAGGGTTCCCAATCCCCGACAAGATTGGTACCCTTTCACGTCCAAATCTCTCAAACTCCGGGAGAGATTCTCAAAACCAAGGTTGCCATGTTTCGAGTTCCTTTCAACCTTTTGGAAATCCCGCTGAAACTTTGGACATTCTCGTGAAGGGTTCCCAATCCCCGACAAGATTGGTACCCTTTCACGTCTAAATCTCTCAAACTCCAGGAGAGATTCTCAAAACCAAGGTTGACATGTTTCGAGTTCCTTTCAACCTTTTGGAAATCCCGCTACAACTTTGGACATTCTCGCGAACGTTTTCCAATCCCCGACAAGACTGGTACCCTTTCATGTCCAAATCTCTCAAACTCCGGGAGAGATTCTCAAAACCAAGGTTGACATGTTTCGAGTTCCTTTCAACCTTTTGGAAATCCTGCTGAAACTTTGGACATTCTCGCGAAGGGTTCCCAATCCCCGACAAGACTGGTACCCTTTCACGTCCAAATCTCTCAGACTCCGGGAGAGTATCTCAAAACCAAGGTTGACATGTTTCGAGTTCCTTTCAACCTTTTGGAAATCCCGCTGAAACTTTGGACATTCTCGCGAAGGGTTCCCAATCCCCGACAAGATTGGTACCCTTTCACGTCCAGATCTCTCAAACTGTGGGAGAGATTCTCAAAACCAAGGTTGCCATGTTTCGAGTTCCTTTCAACCTTTTGGAAATCCCGCTGAAACTTTGGACATTCTCGCGAAGGGTTCCCAATCCCCGACAAGATTGGTACCCTTTCACGTCCAAATCTCTCAAACTCCGGGAGAGATTCTCAAAACCAAGGTTGACATGTTTCGAGTTCCTTTCAACATTTTGGAAATCCCGCTGAAACTTTGGACATTCTCGCGAACGTTTTCCAATCCCCGACAAGACTGGTACCCTTTCATGTCCAAATCTCTCAAACTCCGGGAGAGATTCTCAAAACCAAGGTTGACATGTTTCGAGTTCCTTTCAACATTTTGGAAATCCTGCTGAAACTTTGGACATTCTCGCGAAGGGTTCCCAATCCCCGACAAGACTGGAACCCTTTCACGTCCAAATCTCTCAGACTCCGGGAGAGTATCTCAAAACCAAGGTTGACATGTTTCGAGTTCCTTTCAACATTTTGGAAATCCCGCTGAAACTTTGGACATTCTCGCGAAGGGTTCCCAATCCCCGACAAGACTGGTACCCTTTCACGTCCAAATCTCTCAAACTCCGGGAGAGATTCTCAAAACCAAGGTTGACATGTTTCGAGTTCCTTTCAACCTTTTGGAAATCCCGCTGAAACTTTGGACATTCTCGCGAAGGGTTCCCAATCCCCGACGAGATTGGTACCCTTTCACGTCCAAATCTCTCAAACTCCGGGAGAGATTCTCAAAACCAAGGTTGACATGTTTCGAGTTCCTTTCAACATTTTGGAAATCCTGCTGAAACTTTGGACATTCTCGCGAAGGGTTCCCAATCCCCGACAAGACTGGTACCCTTTCACGTCCAAATCTCTCAGACTCCGGGAGAGTTTCTCAAAACCAAGGTTGACATGTTTCGAGTTCCTTTCAACATTTTGGAAATCCCGCTGAAACTTTGGACATTCTCGCGAAGGGTTCCCAATCCCCGACAAGACTGGTACCCTTTCACGTCCAAATCTCTCAAACTCCGGGAGAGATTCTCAAAACCAAGGTTGACATGTTTCGAGTTCCTTTCAACCTTTTGGAAATCCCGCTGAAACTTTGGACATTCTCGCGAAGGGTTCCCAATCCCCGACAAGACTGGTACCCTTTCACGTCCAAATCTCTCAAACTCCGGGAGAGATTCTCAAAACCAAGGTTGACATGTTTCGAGTTCCTTTCAACATTTTGGAAATCCCGCTGAAACTTTGGACATTCTCGCGAAGGGTTCCCAATCCCCGACAAGACTGGTACCCTTTCACGTCCAAATCTCTCAGACTCCGGGAGAGATTCTCAAAACCAAGGTTGACATGTTTCGAGTTCCTTTCAACCTTTTGGAAATCCCGCTGAAACTTTGGACATTCTCGCGAAGGGTTCCCAATCCCCGACAAGACTGGTACCCTTTCACGTCCAGATCTCTCAAACTGTGGGAGAGATTCTCAAAACCAAGGTTGACATGTTTCGAGTTCCTTTCAACATTTGGGAAATCCCGCTGAAACTTTGGACATTCTCGCGAAGGGTTCCCAATCCCCGACAAGACTGGTACCCTTTCACGTCCAAATCTCTCAAACTCCGGGAGAGATTCTCAAAACCAAGGTTGACATGTTTCGAGTTCCTTTCAACCTTTTGGAAATCCCGCTGAAACTTTGGACATTCTCGCGAAGGGTTCCCAATCCCCGACAAGACTGGTACCCTTTCACGTCCAAATCTCTCAGACTCCGGGAGAGTTTCTCAAAACCAAGGTTGACATGTTTCGAGTTCCTTTCAACATTTTGGAAATCCCGCTGAAACTTTGGACATTCTCGCGAAGGGTTCCCAATCCCCGACAAGACTGGTACCCTTTCACGTCCAAATCTCTCAAACTCCGGGAGAGATTCTCAAAACCAAGGTTGACATGTTTCGAGTTCCTTTCAACCTTTTGGAAATCCCGCTGAAACTTTGGACATTCTCGCGAAGGGTTCCCAATCCCCGACAAGACTGGTACCCTTTCACGTCCAAATCTCTCAAACTCCGGGAGAGATTCTCAAAACCAAGGTTGACATGTTTCGAGTTCCTTTCAACCTTTTGGAAATCCCGCTGAAACTTTGGACATTCTCGCGAAGGGTTCCCAATCCCCGACAAGACTGGTACCCTTTCACGTCCAAATCTCTCAAACTCTGGGAGAGATTCTCAAAACCAAGGTTGACATGTTTCGAGTTCCTTTCAACATTTTGGAAATCCTGCTGAAACTTTGGACATTCTCGCGAAGGGTTCCCAATCCCCGACGAGATTGGTACCCTTTCACGTCCAAATCTCTCAAACTCCGGGAGAGATTCTCAAAACCAAGGTTGACATGTTTCGAGTTCCTTTCAACCTTTTGGAAATCCCGCTGAAACTTTGGACATTCTCGCGAAGGGTTCCCGATCCCCGACAAGATTGGTACTCTTTCACGTCCAGATCTCTCAAACTGTGGGAGAGATTCTCAAAACCAAGGTTGACATGTTTCGAGTTCCTTTCAACATTTTGGAAATCCCGCTGAAACTTTGGACATTCTCGCGAAGGGTTCCCAATCCCCGACAAGACTGGTACCCTTTCACGTCCAAATCTCTCAAACTCCGGGAGAGATTCTCAAAACCAAGGTTGACATGTTGCGAGTTCCTTTCAACCTTTTGGAAATCCCGCTGAAACTTTGGACATTCTCGCGAAGGGTTCCCAACCCCCGACAAGACTGGTACTCTTTCACGTCCAAATCTCTCAAACTCCGGGAGAGATTCTCAAAACCAAGGTTGACATGTTTCGAGTTCCTTTCAACATTTTGGAAATCCTGCTGAAACTTTGGACATTCTCGCGAAGGGTTCCCAACCCCGACAAGACTGGTACCCTTTCACGTCCAAATCTCTCAAACTCCGGGAGAGATTCTCAAAACCAAGGTTGACATGTTTCGAGTTCCTTTCAACATTTGGGAAATCCCGCTGAAACTTTGGACATTCTCGCGAACGTTTTCCAATCCCCGACAAGACTGGTACCCTTTCACGTCCAAATCTCTCAAACTCCGGGAGAGATTCTCAAAACCAAGGTTGACATGTTTCGAGTTCCTTTCAACATTTTGGAAATCCCGCTGAAACTTTGGACATTCTCGCGAAGGGTTCCCAATCCCCGACAAGACTGGTACCCTTTCACGTCCAAATCTCTCAAACTCCGGGAGAGATTCTCAAAACCAAGGTTGACATGTTGCGAGTTCCTTTCAACATTTTGGAAATCCCGCTGAAACTTTGGACATTCTCGCGAAGGGTTCCCAACCCCCGACAAGACTGGTACTCTTTCACGTCCAAATCTCTCAAACTCCGGGAGAGATTCTCAAAACCAAGGTTGACATGTTTCGAGTTCCTTTCAACATTTTGGAAATCCCGCTGAAACTTTGGACATTCTCGCGAAGGGTTCCCAATCCCCGACAAGATTGGTACCCTTTCACGTCCAGATCTCTCAAACTGTGGGAGAGATTCTCAAAACCAAGGTTGCCATGTTTCGAGTTCCTTTCAACATTTTGGAAATCCCGCTGAAACTTTGGACATTCTCGCGAAGGGTTCCCAATCCCCGACAAGATTGGTACCCTTTCACGTCCAAATCTCTCAAACTCCGGGAGAGATTCTCAAAACCAAGGTTGACATGTTTCGAGTTCCTTTCAACATTTTGGAAATCCCGCTGAAACTTTGGACATTCTCGCGAACGTTTTCCAATCCCCGACAAGACTGGTACCCTTTCATGTCCAAATCTCTCAAACTCCGGGAGAGATTCTCAAAACCAAGGTTGACATGTTTCGAGTTCCTTTCAACATTTTGGAAATCCTGCTGAAACTTTGGACATTCTCGCGAAGGGTTCCCAATCCCCGACAAGACTGGTACCCTTTCACGTCCAAATCTCTCAGACTCCGGGAGAGTATCTCAAAACCAAGGTTGACATGTTTCGAGTTCCTTTCAACATTTTGGAAATCCCGCTGAAACTTTGGACATTCTCGCGAAGGGTTCCCAATCCCCGACAAGACTGGTACCCTTTCACGTCCAAATCTCTCAAACTCCGGGAGAGATTCTCAAAACCAAGGTTGACATGTTTCGAGTTCCTTTCAACCTTTTGGAAATCCCGCTGAAACTTTGGACATTCTCGCGAAGGGTTCCCAATCCCCGACGAGATTGGTACCCTTTCACGTCCAAATCTCTCAAACTCCGGGAGAGATTCTCAAAACCAAGGTTGACATGTTTCGAGTTCCTTTCAACATTTTGGAAATCCTGCTGAAACTTTGGACATTCTCGCGAAGGGTTCCCAATCCCCGACAAGACTGGTACCCTTTCATGTCCAAATCTCTCAAACTCCGGGAGAGATTCTCAAAACCAAGGTTGACATGTTTCGAGTTCCTTTCAACATTTTGGAAATCCTGCTGAAACTTTGGACATTCTCGCGAAGGGTTCCCAATCCCCGACAAGACTGGTACCCTTTCACGTCCAAATCTCTCAAACTCCGGGAGAGATTCTCAAAACCAAGGTTGACATGTTTCGAGTTCCTTTCAACATTTTGGAAATCCCGCTGAAACTTTGGACATTCTCGCGAAGGGTTCCCAATCCCCGACAAGATTGGTACCCTTTCACGTCCAGATCTCTCAAACTCCGGGAGAGATTCTCAAAACCAAGGTTGACATGTTGCGAGTTCCTTTCAACATTTTGGAAATCCCGCTGAAACTTTGGACATTCTCGTGAAGGGTTCCCAATCCCCGACAAGACTGGTACCCTTTCACGTCCAAATCTCTCAAACTCCGGGAGAGATTCTCAAAACCAAGGTTGACATGTTGCGAGTTCCTTTCAACATTTTGGAAATCCCGCTGAAACTTTGGACATTCTCGCGAAGGGTTCCCAATCCCCGACAAGATTGGTACCCTTTCACGTCCAAATCTCTCAAACTCCGGGAGAGATTCTCAAAACCAAGGTTGACATGTTTCGAGTTCCTTTCAACATTTTGGAAATCCCGCTGAAACTTTGGACATTCTCGCGAAGGGTTCCCAATCCCCGACAAGATTGGTACCCTTTCACGTCTAAATCTCTCAAACTCCGGGAGAGATTCTCAAAACCAAGGTTGCCATGTTTCGAGTTCCTTTCAACATTTTGGAAATCCCGCTGAAACTTTGGACATTCTCGCGAAGGGTTCCCAATCCCCGACAAGATTGGTACCCTTTCACGTCTAAATCTCTCAAACTCCGGGAGAGATTCTCAAAACCAAGGTTGACATGTTTCGAGTTCCTTTCAACATTTTGGAAATCCCGCTGAAACTTTGGACATTCTCGCGAAGGGTTCCCAATCCCCGACAAGATTGGTACCCTTTCACGTCCAGATCTCTCAAACTCCGGGAGAGATTCTCAAAACCAAGGTTGACATGTTTCGAGTTCCTTTCAACATTTTGGAAATCCCGCTGAAACTTTGGACATTCTCGCGAAGGGTTCCCAATCCCCGACAAGATTGGTACCCTTTCACGTCCAAATCTCTCAAACTCCGGGAGAGATTCTCAAAACCAAGGTTGCCATGTTTCGAGTTCCTTTCAACATTTTGGAAATCCCGCTGAAACTTTGGACATTCTCGCGAAGGGTTCCCAATCCCCGACAAGATTGGTACCCTTTCACGTCTAAATCTCTCAAACTCCGGGAGAGATTCTCAAAACCAAGGTTGACATGTTTCGAGTTCCTTTCAACATTTTGGAAATCCCGCTGAAACTTTGGACATTCTCGCGAACGTTTTCCAATCCCCGACAAGACTGGTACCCTTTCATGTCCAAATCTCTCAAACTCCGGGAGAGATTCTCAAAACCAAGGTTGACATGTTTCGAGTTCCTTTCAACATTTTGGAAATCCTGCTGAAACTTTGGACATTCTCGCGAAGGGTTCCCAATCCCCGACAAGACTGGTACCCTTTCACGTCCAAATCTCTCAGACTCCGGGAGAGTATCTCAAAACCAAGGTTGACATGTTTCGAGTTCCTTTCAACATTTGGGAAATCCCGCTGAAACTTTGGACATTCTCGCGAAGGGTTCCCAATCCCCGACAAGATTGGTACCCTTTCACGTCCAGATCTCTCAAACTGTGGGAGAGATTCTCAAAACCAAGGTTGCCATGTTTCGAGTTCCTTTCAACATTTTGGAAATCCCGCTGAAACTTTGGACATTCTCGCGAAGGGTTCCCAATCCCCGACAAGATTGGTACCCTTTCACGTCCAAATCTCTCAAACTCCGGGAGAGATTCTCAAAACCAAGGTTGACATGTTTCTAGTTCCTTTCAACATTTTGGAAATCCCGCTGAAACTTTGGACATTCTCGCGAACGTTTTCCAATCCCCGACAAGACTGGTACCCTTTCATGTCCAAATCTCTCAAACTCCGGGAGAGATTCTCAAAACCAAGGTTGACATGTTTCGAGTTCCTTTCAACATTTTGGAAATCCTGCTGAAACTTTGGACATTCTCGCGAAGGGTTCCCAATCCCCGACAAGACTGGAACCCTTTCACGTCCAAATCTCTCAGACTCCGGGAGAGTATCTCAAAACCAAGGTTGACATGTTTCGAGTTCCTTTCAACATTTTGGAAATCCCGCTGAAACTTTGGACATTCTCGCGAAGGGTTCCCAATCCCCGACAAGACTGGTACCCTTTCACGTCCAAATCTCTCAAACTCCGGGAGAGATTCTCAAAACCAAGGTTGACATGTTTCGAGTTCCTTTCAACCTTTTGGAAATCCCGCTGAAACTTTGGACATTCTCGCGAAGGGTTCCCAATCCCCGACGAGATTGGTACCCTTTCACGTCCAAATCTCTCAAACTCCGGGAGAGATTCTCAAAACCAAGGTTGACATGTTTCGAGTTCCTTTCAACATTTTGGAAATCCTGCTGAAACTTTGGACATTCTCGCGAAGGGTTCCCAATCCCCGACAAGACTGGTACCCTTTCACGTCCAAATCTCTCAGACTCCGGGAGAGTTTCTCAAAACCAAGGTTGACATGTTGCGAGTTCCTTTCAACATTTTGGAAATCCCGCTGAAACTTTGGACATTCTCGCGAAGGGTTCCCAATCCCCGACAAGACTGGTACCCTTTCACGTCCAAATCTCTCAAACTCCGGGAGAGATTCTCAAAACCAAGGTTGACATGTTTCGAGTTCCTTTCAACCTTTTGGAAATCCCGCTGAAACTTTGGACATTCTCGCGAAGGGTTCCCAATCCCCGACAAGACTGGTACCCTTTCACGTCCAAATCTCTCAAACTCCGGGAGAGATTCTCAAAACCAAGGTTGCCATGTTTCGAGTTCCTTTCAACATTTTGGAAATCCCGCTGAAACTTTGGACATTCTCGCGAAGGGTTCCAAATCCCCGACAAGACTGGTACCCTTTCACGTCCAAATCTCTCAAACTCCGGGAGAGATTCTCAAACCAAGGTTGACATG
The DNA here is from genome assembly GCF_964273445.1 of Streptopelia decaocto. NCBI lineage: Eukaryota > Metazoa > Chordata > Aves > Columbiformes > Columbidae > Streptopelia > Streptopelia decaocto. The sequence goes on from NW_028116272.1 coordinate 24,416, forward strand.
TTTCGAGTTCCTTTCAACATTTTGGAAATCCCGCTGAAACTTTGGACATTCTCGCGAAGGGTTCCCAATCCCCGACAAGATTGGTACCCTTTCACGTCCAGATCTCTCAAACTGTGGGAGAGATTCTCAAAACCAAGGTTGACATGTTTCGAGTTCCTTTCAACCTTTTGGAAATCCCGCTGAAACTTTGGACATTCTCGCGAAGGGTTCCCAATCCCCGACAAGACTGGTACCCTTTCACGTCCAAATCTCTCAAACTCCGGGAGAGATTCTCAAAACCAAGGTTGACATGTTTCGAGTTCCTTTCAACCTTTTGGAAATCCTGCTGAAACTTTGGACATTCTCGCGAAGGGTTCCCAATCCCCGACAAGACTGGTACCCTTTCACGTCCAAATCTCTCAGACTCCGGGAGAGTTTCTCAAAACCAAGGTTGACATGTTTCGAGTTCCTTTCAACATTTTGGAAATCCCGCTGAAACTTTGGACATTCTCGCGAAGGGTTCCCAATCCCCGACAAGACTGGTACCCTTTCACGTCCAAATCTCTCAAACTCCGGGAGAGATTCTCAAAACCAAGGTTGACATGTTTCGAGTTCCTTTCAACCTTTTGGAAATCCCGCTGAAACTTTGGACATTCTGGCGAAGGGTTCCCAATCCCCGACAAGACTGGTACCCTTTCACGTCCAAATCTCTCAAACTCCGGGAGAGATTCTCAAAACCAAGGTTGACATGTTTCGAGTTCCTTTCAACATTTTGGAAATCCCGCTGAAACTTTGGACATTCTCGCGAACGTTTTCCAATCCCCGACAAGACTGGTACCCTTTCATGTCCAAATCTCTCAAACTCCGGGAGAGATTCTCAAAACCAAGGTTGACATGTTTCGAGTTCCTTTCAACATTTTGGAAATCCTGCTGAAACTTTGGACATTCTCGCGAAGGGTTCCCGATCCCCGACAAGATTGGTACTCTTTCACGTCCAAATCTCTCAGACTCCGGGAGAGTATCTCAAAACCAAGGTTGACATGTTTCGAGTTCCTTTCAACATTTTGGAAATCCCGCTGAAACTTTGGACATTCTCGCGAAGGGTTCCCAATCCCCGACAAGACTGGTACCCTTTCACGTCCAAATCTCTCAAACTCCGGGAGAGATTCTCAAAACCAAGGTTGACATGTTGCGAGTTCCTTTCAACCTTTTGGAAATCCCGCTGAAACTTTGGACATTCTCGCGAAGGGTTCCCAATCCCCGACGAGATTGGTACCCTTTCACGTCCAAATCTCTCAAACTCCGGGAGAGATTCTCAAAACCAAGGTTGACATGTTTCGAGTTCCTTTCAACATTTTGGAAATCCTGCTGAAACTTTGGACATTCTCGCGAAGGGTTCCCAATCCCCGACAAGACTGGTACCCTTTCACGTCCAAATCTCTCAGACTCCGGGAGAGTTTCTCAAAACCAAGGTTGACATGTTTCGAGTTCCTTTCAACATTTTGGAAATCCCGCTGAAACTTTGGACATTCTCGCGAAGGGTTCCCAATCCCCGACAAGACTGGTACCCTTTCACGTCCAAATCTCTCAAACTCCGGGAGAGATTCTCAAAACCAAGGTTGACATGTTTCGAGTTCCTTTCAACCTTTTGGAAATCCCGCTGAAACTTTGGACATTCTCGCGAAGGGTTCCCAATCCCCGACAAGACTGGTACCCTTTCACGTCCAAATCTCTCAAACTCCGGGAGAGATTCTCAAAACCAAGGTTGACATGTTGCGAGTTCCTTTCAACATTTTGGAAATCCCGCTGAAACTTTGGACATTCTCGCGAAGGGTTCCAAATCCCCGACAAGACTGGTACCCTTTCACGTCCAAATCTCTCAAACTCCGGGAGAGATTCTCAAACCAAGGTTGACATGTTTCGAGTTCCTTTCAACATTTTGGAAATCCCGCTGAAACTTTGGACATTCTCGCGAAGGGTTCCCAATCCCCGACAAGATTGGTACCCTTTCACGTCCAGATCTCTCAAACTGTGGGAGAGATTCTCAAAACCAAGGTTGACATGTTTCGAGTTCCTTTCAACCTTTTGGAAATCCCGCTGAAACTTTGGACATTCTTGCGAAGGGTTCCCAATCCCCGACAAGACTGGTACCCTTTCACGTCCAAATCTCTCAAACTCCGGGAGAGATTCTCAAAACCAAGGTTGACATGTTTCGAGTTCCTTTCAACCTTTTGGAAATCCTGCTGAAACTTTGGACATTCTCGCGAAGGGTTCCCAATCCCCGACAAGACTGGTACCCTTTCACGTCCAAATCTCTCAGACTCCGGGAGAGTTTCTCAAAACCAAGGTTGACATGTTTCGAGTTCCTTTCAACATTTTGGAAATCCCGCTGAAACTTTGGACATTCTCGCGAAGGGTTCCCAATCCCCGACAAGACTGGTACCCTTTCACGTCCAAATCTCTCAAACTCCGGGAGAGATTCTCAAAACCAAGGTTGACATGTTTCGAGTTCCTTTCAACATTTTGGAAATCCCGCTGAAACTTTGGACATTCTCGCGAAGGGTTCCCAATCCCCGACAAGACTGGTACCCTTTCACGTCCAAATCTCTCAAACTCCGGGAGAGATTCTCAAAACCAAGGTTGACATGTTTCGAGTTCCTTTCAACCTTTTGGAAATCCCGCTGAAACTTTGGACATTCTCGCGAAGGGTTCCCAATCCCCGACAAGACTGGTACCCTTTCACGTCCAAATCTCTCAAAGTCCGGGAGAGATTCTCAAAACCAAGGTTGACATGTTTCGAGTTCCTTTCAACCTTTTGGAAATCCCGCTGAAACTTTGGACATTCTCGCGAAGGGTTCCCAATCCCCGACAAGACTGGTACCCTTTCACGTCCAAATCTCTCAAACTCCGGGAGAGATTCTCAAAACCAAGGTTGACATGTTTCGAGTTCCTTTCAACATTTTGGAAATCCTGCTGAAACTTTGGACATTCTCGCGAAGGGTTCCCAATCCCCGACAAGACTGGTACCCTTTCACGTCCAAATCTCTCAGACTCCGGGAGAGTTTCTCAAAACCAAGGTTGACATGTTTCGAGTTCCTTTCAACATTTTGGAAATCCCGCTGAAACTTTGGACATTCTCGCGAAGGGTTCCCAATCCCCGACAAGACTGGTACCCTTTCACGTCCAAATCTCTCAAACTCCGGGAGAGATTCTCAAAACCAAGGTTGACATGTTTCGAGTTCCTTTCAACCTTTTGGAAATCCCGCTGAAACTTTGGACATTCTCGCGAAGGGTTCCCAATCCCCGACAAGACTGGTACCCTTTCACGTCCAAATCTCTCAAACTCCGGGAGAGATTCTCAAAACCAAGGTTGACATGTTTCGAGTTCCTTTCAACATTTTGGAAATCCCGCTGAAACTTTGGACATTCTCGCGAAGGGTTCCAAATCCCCGACAAGACTGGTACCCTTTCACGTCCAAATCTCTCAAACTCCGGGAGAGATTCTCAAACCAAGGTTGACATGTTTCGAGTTCCTTTCAACATTTTGGAAATCCCGCTGAAACTTTGGACATTCTCGCGAAGGGTTCCCAATCCCCGACAAGATTGGTACCCTTTCACGTCCAGATCTCTCAAACTGTGGGAGAGATTCTCAAAACCAAGGTTGACATGTTTCGAGTTCCTTTCAACCTTTTGGAAATCCTGCTGAAACTTTGGACATTCTCGCGAAGGGTTCCCAATCCCCGACAAGACTGGTACCCTTTCACGTCCAAATCTCTCAAACTCCGGGAGAGATTCTCAAAACCAAGGTTGACATGTTTCGAGTTCCTTTCAACCTTTTGGAAATCCTGCTGAAACTTTGGACATTCTCGCGAAGGGTTCCCAATCCCCGACAAGACTGGTACCCTTTCACGTCCAAATCTCTCAGACTCCGGGAGAGTTTCTCAAAACCAAGGTTGACATGTTTCGAGTTCCTTTCAACATTTTGGAAATCCCGCTGAAACTTTGGACATTCTCGCGAAGGGTTCCCAATCCCCGACAAGACTGGTACCCTTTCACGTCCAAATCTCTCAAACTCCGGGAGAGATTCTCAAAACCAAGGTTGACATGTTTCGAGTTCCTTTCAACCTTTTGGAAATCCCGCTGAAACTTTGGACATTCTCGCGAAGGGTTCCCAATCCCCGACAAGACTGGTACCCTTTCACGTCCAAATCTCTCAAACTCCGGGAGAGATTCTCAAAACCAAGGTTGACATGTTTCGAGTTCCTTTCAACCTTTTGGAAATCCCGCTGAAACTTTGGACATTCTCGCGAAGGGTTCCCAATCCCCGACAAGACTGGTACCCTTTCACGTCCAAATCTCTCAAACTCCGGGAGAGATTCTCAAAACCAAGGTTGACATGTTTCGAGTTCCTTTCAACATTTTGGAAATCCCGCTGAAACTTTGGACATTCTCGCGAAGGGTTCCAAATCCCCGACAAGACTGGTACCCTTTCACGTCCAAATCTCTCAAACTCCGGGAGAGATTCTCAAACCAAGGTTGACATGTTTCGAGTTCCTTTCAACATTTTGGAAATCCCGCTGAAACTTTGGACATTCTCGCGAAGGGTTCCCAATCCCCGACAAGATTGGTACCCTTTCACGTCCAGATCTCTCAAACTGTGGGAGAGATTCTCAAAACCAAGGTTGACATGTTTCGAGTTCCTTTCAACCTTTTGGAAATCCTGCTGAAACTTTGGACATTCTTGCGAAGGGTTCCCAATCCCCGACAAGACTGGTACCCTTTCACGTCCAAATCTCTCAAACTCCGGGAGAGATTCTCAAAACCAAGGTTGACATGTTTCGAGTTCCTTTCAACCTTTTGGAAATCCTGCTGAAACTTTGGACATTCTCGCGAAGGGTTCCCAATCCCCGACAAGACTGGTACCCTTTCACGTCCAAATCTCTCAGACTCCGGGAGAGTTTCTCAAAACCAAGGTTGACATGTTTCGAGTTCCTTTCAACATTTTGGAAATCCCGCTGAAACTTTGGACATTCTCGCGAAGGGTTCCCAATCCCCGACAAGACTGGTACCCTTTCACGTCCAAATCTCTCAAACTCCGGGAGAGATTCTCAAAACCAAGGTTGACATGTTTCGAGTTCCTTTCAACCTTTTGGAAATCCCGCTGAAACTTTGGACATTCTCGCGAAGGGTTCCCAATCCCCGACAAGACTGGTACCCTTTCACGTCCAAATCTCTCAAACTCCGGGAGAGATTCTCAAAACCAAGGTTGACATGTTTCGAGTTCCTTTCAACCTTTTGGAAATCCCGCTGAAACTTTGGACATTCTCGCGAAGGGTTCCCAATCCCCGACAAGACTGGTACCCTTTCACGTCCAAATCTCTCAAAGTCCGGGAGAGATTCTCAAAACCAAGGTTGACATGTTTCGAGTTCCTTTCAACATTTTGGAAATCCCGCTGAAACTTTGGACATTCTCGCGAAGGGTTCCCAATCCCCGACAAGACTGGTACCCTTTCACGTCCAAATCTCTCAAACTCCGGGAGAGATTCTCAAAACCAAGGTTGACATGTTTCGAGTTCCTTTCAACCTTTTGGAAATCCCGCTGAAACTTTGGACATTCTCGCGAAGGGTTCCCAATCCCCGACAAGACTGGTACCCTTTCACGTCCAAATCTCTCAAACTCCGGGAGAGATTCTCAAAACCAAGGTTGACATGTTTCGAGTTCCTTTCAACCTTTTGGAAATCCCGCTGAAACTTTGGACATTCTCGCGAAGGGTTCCCAATCCCCGACAAGACTGGTACCCTTTCACGTCCAAATCTCTCAAACACCGGGCGAGATTCTCAAAACCAAGGTTGCCATGTTTCGAGTTCCTTTCAACATTTTGGAAATCCCGCTGAAACTTTGGACATTCTCGCGAAGGGTTCCCAATCCCCGACAAGACTGGTACCCTTTCACGTCCAAATCTCTCAAACTCCGGGAGAGATTCTCAAAACCAAGGTTGACATGTTTCGAGTTCCTTTCAACATTTTGGAAATCCTGCTGAAACTTTGGACATTCTCGCGAAGGGTTCCCAATCCCCGACAAGACTGGTACCCTTTCACGTCCAAATCTCTCAGACTCCGGGAGAGTTTCTCAAAACCAAGGTTGACATGTTTCGAGTTCCTTTCAACATTTTGGAAATCCCGCTGAAACTTTGGACATTCTCGCGAAGGGTTCCCAATCCCCGACAAGACTGGTACCCTTTCACGTCCAAATCTCTCAAACTCCGGGAGAGATTCTCAAAACCAAGGTTGACATGTTTCGAGTTCCTTTCAACCTTTTGGAAATCCCGCTGAAACTTTGGACATTCTCGCGAAGGGTTCCCAATCCCCGACAAGACTAGTACCCTTTCACGTCCAAATCTCTCAAACTCCGGGAGAGATTCTCAAAACCAAGGTTGACATGTTTCGAGTTCCTTTCAACATTTTGGAAATCCCGCTGAAACTTTGGACATTCTCGCGAAGGGTTCCCAATCCCCGACAAGACTGGTACCCTTTCACGTCCAAATCTCTCAAACTCCGGGAGAGATTCTCAAAACCAAGGTTGACATGTTTCGAGTTCCTTTCAACCTTTTGGAAATCCCGCTGAAACTTTGGACATTCTCGCGAAGGGTTCCCAATCCCCGACAAGACTGGTACCCTTTCACGTCCAAATCTCTCAAACTCCGGGAGAGATTCTCAAAACCAAGGTTGACATGTTTCGAGTTCCTTTCAACCTTTTGGAAATCCCGCTGAAACTTTGGACATTCTCGCGAAGGGTTCCCAATCCCCGACAAGACTGGTACCCTTTCACGTCTAAATCTCTCAAAATCCGGGAGAGATTCTCAAAAACAAGGTTGACATGTTTCGAGTTCCTTTCAACATTTTGGAAATCCCGCTGAAACTTTGGACATTCTGGCGAAGGGTTCCCAATCCCCGACAAGACTGGTACCCTTTCACGTCCAAATCTCTCAAACTCCGGGAGAGATTCTCAAAACCAAGGTTGACATGTTGCGAGTTCCTTTCAACATTTTGGAAATCCCGCTGAAACTTTGGACATTCTCGCGAAGGGTTCCCAACCCCCGACAAGACTGGTACTCTTTCACGTCCAAATCTCTCAAACTCCGGGAGAGATTCTCAAAACCAAGGTTGACATGTTTCGAGTTCCTTTCAACATTTTGGAAATCCCGCTGAAACTTTGGACATTCTCGCGAAGGGTTCCCAATCCCCGACAAGATTGGTACCCTTTCACGTCCAAATCTCTCAAACTCCGGGAGAGATTCTCAAAACCAAGGTTGCCATGTTTCGAGTTCCTTTCAACATTTTGGAAATCCCGCTGAAACTTTGGACATTCTCGCGAAGGGTTCCCAATCCCCGACAAGACTGGTACCCTTTCACGTCCAAATCTCTCAAACTCCGGGAGAGATTCTCAAAACCAAGGTTGACATGTTTCGAGTTCCTTTCAACATTTTGGAAATCCCGCTGAAACTTTGGACATTCTCGCGAAGGGTTCCCAATCCCCGACAAGACTGGTACCCTTTCACGTCCAAATCTCTCAAAATCCGGGAGAGATTCTCAAAACCAAGGTTGACATGTTGCGAGTTCCTTTCAACATTTTGGAAATCCCGCTGAAACTTTGGACATTCTCGCGAAGGGTTCCCAATCCCCGACAAGACTGGTACCCTTTCACGTCCAAATCTCTCAAACTCTGGGAGAGATTCTCAAAACCAAGGTTGACATGTTTCGAGTTCCTTTCAACATTTTGGAAATCCTGCTGAAACTTTGGACATTCTCGCGAAGGGTTCCCAATCCCCGACAAGACTGGTACCCTTTCACGTCCAAATCTCTCAAACTCCGGGAGAGATTCTCAAAACCAAGGTTGACATGTTTCGAGTTCCTTTCAACATTTTGGAAATCCCGCTGAAACTTTGGACATTCTCGCGAAGGGTTCCCGATCCCCGACAAGATTGGTACTCTTTCACGTCCAGATCTCTCAAACTGTGGGAGAGATTCTCAAAACCAAGGTTGACATGTTTCGAGTTCCTTTCAACATTTTGGAAATCCCGCTGAAACTTTGGACATTCTCGCGAAGGGTTCCCAATCCCCGACAAGACTGGTACCCTTTCACGTCCAAATCTCTCAAACTCCGGGAGAGATTCTCAAAACCAAGGTTGACATGTTGCGAGTTCCTTTCAACATTTTGGAAATCCCGCTGAAACTTTGGACATTCTCGCGAAGGGTTCCCAACCCCCGACAAGACTGGTACTCTTTCACGTCCAAATCTCTCAAACTCCGGGAGAGATTCTCAAAACCAAGGTTGCCATGTTTCGAGTTCCTTTCAACATTTTGGAAATCCTGCTGAAACTTTGGACATTCTCGCGAAGGGTTCCCAATCCCCGACAAGACTGGTACCCTTTCACGTCCAAATCTCTCAAACTCCAGGAGAGATTCTCAAAACCAAGGTTGACATGTTTCGAGTTCCTTTCAACATTTGGGAAATCCCGCTGAAACTTTGGACATTCTCGCGAAGGGTTCCCAATCCCCGACAAGACTGGTACCCTTTCACGTCCAAATCTCTCAAACTCCGGGAGAGATTCTCAAAACCAAGGTTGACATGTTTCGAGTTCCTTTCAACATTTTGGAAATCCCGCTGAAACTTTGGACATTCTCGCGAAGGGTTCCCAATCCCCGACAAGACTGGTACCCTTTCACGTCCAAATCTCTCAAACTCCGGGAGAGATTCTCAAAACCAAGGTTGACATGTTGCGAGTTCCTTTCAACATTTTGGAAATCCCGCTGAAACTTTGGACATTCTCGCGAAGGGTTCCCAACCCCCGACAAGACTGGTACTCTTTCACGTCCAAATCTCTCAAACTCCGGGAGAGATTCTCAAAACCAAGGTTGACATGTTTCGAGTTCCTTTCAACATTTTGGAAATCCCGCTGAAACTTTGGACATTCTCGCGAAGGGTTCCCAATCCCCGACAAGATTGGTACCCTTTCACGTCCAGATCTCTCAAACTGTGGGAGAGTATCTCAAAACCAAGGTTGCCATGTTTCGAGTTCCTTTCAACATTTTGGAAATCCCGCTGAAACTTTGGACATTCTCGCGAAGGGTTCCCAATCCCCGACAAGATTGGTACCCTTTCACGTCCAAATCTCTCAAACTCCGGGAGAGATTCTCAAAACCAAGGTTGACATGTTTCGAGTTCCTTTCAACATTTTGGAAATCCCGCTGAAACTTTGGACATTCTCGCGAACGTTTTCCAATCCCCGACAAGACTGGTACCCTTTCATGTCCAAATCTCTCAAACTCCGGGAGAGATTCTCAAAACCAAGGTTGACATGTTTCGAGTTCCTTTCAACATTTTGGAAATCCTGCTGAAACTTTGGACATTCTCGCGAAGGGTTCCCAATCCCCGACAAGACTGGTACCCTTTCACGTCCAAATCTCTCAGACTCCGGGAGAGTATCTCAAAACCAAGGTTGACATGTTTCGAGTTCCTTTCAACATTTTGGAAATCCCGCTGAAACTTTGGACATTCTCGCGAAGGGTTCCCAATCCCCGACAAGACTGGTACCCTTTCACGTCCAAATCTCTCAAACTCCGGGAGAGATTCTCAAAACCAAGGTTGACATGTTTCGAGTTCCTTTCAACCTTTTGGAAATCCCGCTGAAACTTTGGACATTCTCGCGAAGGGTTCCCAATCCCCGACGAGATTGGTACCCTTTCACGTCCAAATCTCTCAAACTCCGGGAGAGATTCTCAAAACCAAGGTTGACATGTTTCGAGTTCCTTTCAACATTTTGGAAATCCTGCTGAAACTTTGGACATTCTCGCGAAGGGTTCCCAATCCCCGACAAGACTGGTACCCTTTCATGTCCAAATCTCTCAAACTCCGGGAGAGATTCTCAAAACCAAGGTTGACATGTTTCGAGTTCCTTTCAACATTTTGGAAATCCCGCTGAAACTTTGGACATTCTCGCGAAGGGTTCCCAATCCCCGACAAGACTGGTACCCTTTCACGTCCAAATCTCTCAAACTCCGGGAGAGATTCTCAAAACCAAGGTTGACATGTTTCGAGTTCCTTTCAACATTTTGGAAATCCCGCTGAAACTTTGGACATTCTCGCGAAGGGTTCCCAATCCCCGACAAGATTGGTACCCTTTCACGTCCAAATCTCTCAAACTCCGGGAGAGATTCTCAAAACCAAGGTTGCCATGTTTCAAGTTCCTTTCAACATTTTGGAAATCCCGCTGAAACTTTGGACATTCTCGCGAAGGGTTCCCAATCCCCGACAAGATTGGTACCCTTTCACGTCCAAATCTCTCAAACTCCGGGAGAGATTCTCAAAACCAAGGTTGACATGTTTCGAGTTCCTTTCAACATTTTGGAAATCCCGCTGAAACTTTGGACATTCTCGCGAAGGGTTCCCAATCCCCGACAAGATTGGTACCCTTTCACGTCCAGATCTCTCAAACTCCGGGAGAGATTCTCAAAACCAAGGTTGACATGTTTCGAGTTCCTTTCAACCTTTTGGAAATCCCGCTGAAACTTTGGACATTCTCGCGAAGGGTTCCCAATCCCCAACAAGATTGGTACCCTTTCACGTCCAAATCTCTCAAACTCCGGGAGAGATTCTCAAAACCAAGGTTGCCATGTTTCGAGTTCCTTTCAACATTTTGGAAATCCCGCTGAAACTTTGGACATTCTCGCGAAGGGTTCCCAATCCCCGACAAGATTGGTACCCTTTCACGTCTAAATCTCTCAAACTCCAGGAGAGATTCTCAAAACCAAGGTTGACATGTTTCGAGTTCCTTTCAACATTTTGGAAATCCCGCTGAAACTTTGGACATTCTCGCGAACGTTTTCCAATCCCCGACAAGACTGGTACCCTTTCATGTCCAAATCTCTCAAACTCCGGGAGAGATTCTCAAAACCAAGGTTGACATGTTTCGAGTTCCTTTCAACCTTTTGGAAATCCTGCTGAAACTTTGGACATTCTCGCGAAGGGTTCCCAATCCCCGACAAGACTGGTACCCTTTCACGTCCAAATCTCTCAGACTCCGGGAGAGTATCTCAAAACCAAGGTTGACATGTTTCGAGTTCCTTTCAACATTTTGGAAATCCCGCTGAAACTTTGGACATTCTCGCGAAGGGTTCCCAATCCCCGACAAGATTGGTACCCTTTCACGTCCAGATCTCTCAAACTCCGGGAGAGATTCTCAAAACCAAGGTTGACATGTTTCGAGTTCCTTTCAACATTTTGGAAATCCCGCTGAAACTTTGGACATTCTCGCGAAGGGTTCCCAATCCCCGACAAGATTGGTACCCTTTCACGTCCAAATCTCTCAAACTCCGGGAGAGATTCTCAAAACCAAGGTTGACATGTTTCGAGTTCCTTTCAACATTTTGGAAATCCCGCTGAAACTTTGGACATTCTCGCGAAGGGTTCCCAATCCCCGACAAGACTGGTACCCTTTCACGTCCAAATCTCTCAAACTCCGGGAGAGATTCTCAAAACCAAGGTTGACATGTTTCGAGTTCCTTTCAACATTTTGGAAATCCCGCTGAAACTTTGGACATTCTCGCGAACGTTTTCCAATCCCCGACAAGACTGGTACCCTTTCATGTATAAATCTCTCAAACTCCGGGAGAGATTCTCAAAACCAAGGTTGACATGTTTCGAGTTCCTTTCAACATTTTGGAAATCCTGCTGAAACTTTGGACATTCTCGCGAAGGGTTCCCAATCCCCGACAAGACTGGTACCCTTTCACGTCCAAATATCTCAGACTCCGGGAGAGTATCTCAAAACCAAGGTTGACATGTTTCGAGTTCCTTTCAACATTTTGGAAATCCCGCTGAAACTTTGGACATTCTCGCGAAGGGTTCCCAATCCCCGACAAGACTGGTACCCTTTCACGTCCAAATCTCTCAAACTCCGGGAGAGATTCTCAAAACCAAGGTTGACATGTTTCGAGTTCCTTTCAACATTTTGGAAATCCCGCTGAAACTTTGGACATTCTCGCGAAGGGTTCCCAATCCCCGATGAGATTGGTACCCTTTCACGTCCAAATCTCTCAAACTCCGGGAGAGATTCTCAAAACCAAGGTTGACATGTTTCGAGTTCCTTTCAACATTTTGGAAATCCCGCTGAAACTTTGGACATTCTCGCGAAGGGTTCCCAATCCCCGACAAGATTGGTACCCTTTCACGTCCAGATCTCTCAAACTCCGGGAGAGATTCTCAAAACCAAGGTTGACATGTTTCGAGTTCCTTTCAACATTTTGGAAATCCCGCTGAAACTTTGGACATTCTCGCGAAGGGTTCCCAATCCCCGACAAGATTGGTACCCTTTCACGTCCAAATCTCTCAAACTCCGGGAGAGATTCTCAAAACCAAGGTTGCCATGTTTCGAGTTCCTTTCAACATTTTGGAAATCCCGCTGAAACTTTGGACATTCTCGCGAAGGGTTCCCAATCCCCGACAAGATTGGTACCCTTTCACGTCCAGATCTCTCAAACTCCGGGAGAGATTCTCAAAACCAAGGTTGACATGTTGCGAGTTCCTTTCAACATTTTGGAAATCCCGCTGAAACTTTGGACATTCTCGCGAACGTTTTCCAATCCCCGACAAGACTGGTACCCTTTCATGTCCAAATCTCTCAAACTCCGGGAGAGATTCTCAAAACCAAGGTTGACATGTTTCGAGTTCCTTTCAACATTTTGGAAATCCTGCTGAAACTTTGGACATTCTCGCGAAGGGTTCCCAATCCCCGACAAGACTGGTACCCTTTCATGTCCAAATCTCTCAAACTCCGGGAGAGATTCTCAAAACCAAGGTTGACATGTTTCGAGTTCCTTTCAACATTTTGGAAATCCCGCTGAAACTTTGGACATTCTCGCGAACGTTTTCCAATCCCCGACAAGACTGGTACCCTTTCATGTATAAATCTCTCAAACTCCGGGAGAGATTCTCAAAACCAAGGTTGACATGTTTCGAGTTCCTTTCAACATTTTGGAAATCCTGCTGAAACTTTGGACATTCTCGCGAAGGGTTCCCAATCCCCGACAAGACTGGTACCCTTTCACGTCCAAATATCTCAGACTCCGGGAGAGTATCTCAAAACCAAGGTTGACATGTTTCGAGTTCCTTTCAACATTTTGGAAATCCCGCTGAAACTTTGGACATTCTCGCGAAGGGTTCCCAATCCCCGACAAGACTGGTACCCTTTCACGTCCAAATCTCTCAAACTCCGGGAGAGATTCTCAAAACCAAGGTTGACATGTTTCGAGTTCCTTTCAACATTTTGGAAATCCCGCTGAAACTTTGGACATTCTCGCGAAGGGTTCCCAATCCCCGACAAGACTGGTACCCTTTCATGTATAAATCTCTCAAACTCCGGGAGAGATTCTCAAAACCAAGGTTGACATGTTTCGAGTTCCTTTCAACATTTTGGAAATCCTGCTGAAACTTTGGACATTCTCGCGAAGGGTTCCCAATCCCCGACAAGACTGGTACCCTTTCATGTCCAAATCTCTCAAACTCCGGGAGAGATTCTCAAAACCAAGGTTGACATGTTTCGAGTTCCTTTCAACATTTTGGAAATCCCGCTGAAACTTTGGACATTCTCGCGAAGGGTTCCCAATCCCCGACAAGACTGGTACCCTTTCACGTCCAAATCTCTCAAACTCCGGGAGAGATTCTCAAAACCAAGGTTGACATGTTTCGAGTTCCTTTCAACCTTTTGGAAATCCCGCTGAAACTTTGGACATTCTCGCGAAGGGTTCCCAATCCCCGACGAGATTGGTACCCTTTCACGTCCAAATCTCTCAAACTCCGGGAGAGATTCTCAAAACCAAGGTTGACATGTTTCGAGTTCCTTTCAACATTTTGGAAATCCTGCTGAAACTTTGGACATTCTCGCGAAGGGTTCCCAATCCCCGACAAGACTGGTACCCTTTCACGTCCAAATCTCTCAGACTCCGGGAGAGTTTCTCAAAACCAAGGTTGACATGTTTCGAGTTCCTTTCAACATTTTGGAAATCCCGCTGAAACTTTGGACATTCTCGCGAAGGGTTCCCAATCCCCGACAAGACTGGTACCCTTTCACGTCCAAATCTCTCAAACTCCGGGAGAGATTCTCAAAACCAAGGTTGACATGTTTCGAGTTCCTTTCAACCTTTTGGAAATCCCGCTGAAACTTTGGACATTCTCGCGAAGGGTTCCCAATCCCCGACAAGACTGGTACCCTTTCACGTCCAAATCTCTCAAACTCCGGGAGAGATTCTCAAAACCAAGGTTGACATGTTTCGAGTTCCTTTCAACATTTTGGAAATCCCGCTGAAACTTTGGACATTCTCGCGAAGGGTTCCAAATCCCCGACAAGACTGGTACCCTTTCACGTCCAAATCTCTCAAACTCCGGGAGAGATTCTCAAACCAAGGTTGACATGTTTCGAGTTCCTTTCAACATTTTGGAAATCCCGCTGAAACTTTGGACATTCTCGCGAAGGGTTCCCAATCCCCGACAAGATTGGTACCCTTTCACGTCCAGATCTCTCAAACTGTGGGAGAGATTCTCAAAACCAAGGTTGACATGTTTCGAGTTCCTTTCAACCTTTTGGAAATCCCGCTGAAACTTTGGACATTCTTGCGAAGGGTTCCCAATCCCCGACAAGACTGGTACCCTTTCACGTCCAAATCTCTCAAACTCCGGGAGAGATTCTCAAAACCAAGGTTGACATGTTTCGAGTTCCTTTCAACCTTTTGGAAATCCCGCTGAAACTTTGGACATTCTCGCGAAGGGTTCCCAATCCCCGACAAGACTGGTACCCTTTCACGTCCAAATCTCTCAGACTCCGGGAGAGTTTCTCAAAACCAAGGTTGACATGTTTCGAGTTCCTTTCAACATTTTGGAAATCCCGCTGAAACTTTGGACATTCTCGCGAAGGGTTCCCAATCCCCGACAAGACTGGTACCCTTTCACGTCCAAATCTCTCAAACTCCGGGAGAGATTCTCAAAACCAAGGTTGACATGTTTCGAGTTCCTTTCAACCTTTTGGAAATCCCGCTGAAACTTTGGACATTCTGGCGAAGGGTTCCCAATCCCCGACAAGACTGGTACCCTTTCACGTCCAAATCTCTCAAACTCCGGGAGAGATTCTCAAAACCAAGGTTGACATGTTTCGAGTTCCTTTCAACATTTTGGAAATCCCGCTGAAACTTTGGACATTCTCGCGAACGTTTTCCAATCCCCGACAAGACTGGTACCCTTTCATGTCCAAATCTCTCAAACTCCGGGAGAGATTCTCAAAACCAAGGTTGACATGTTTCGAGTTCCTTTCAACATTTTGGAAATCCTGCTGAAACTTTGGACATTCTCGCGAAGGGTTCCCAATCCCCGACAAGACTGGAACCCTTTCACGTCCAAATCTCTCAGACTCCGGGAGAGTATCTCAAAACCAAGGTTGACATGTTTCGAGTTCCTTTCAACATTTTGGAAATCCCGCTGAAACTTTGGACATTCTCGCGAAGGGTTCCCAATCCCCGACAAGACTGGTACCCTTTCACGTCCAAATCTCTCAAACTCCGGGAGAGATTCTCAAAACCAAGGTTGACATGTTTCGAGTTCCTTTCAACCTTTTGGAAATCCCGCTGAAACTTTGGACATTCTCGCGAAGGGTTCCCAATCCCCGACGAGATTGGTACCCTTTCACGTCCAAATCTCTCAAACTCCGGGAGAGATTCTCAAAACCAAGGTTGACATGTTTCGAGTTCCTTTCAACATTTTGGAAATCCTGCTGAAACTTTGGACATTCTCGCGAAGGGTTCCCAATCCCCGACAAGACTGGTACCCTTTCACGTCCAAATCTCTCAGACTCCGGGAGAGTTTCTCAAAACCAAGGTTGACATGTTTCGAGTTCCTTTCAACATTTTGGAAATCCCGCTGAAACTTTGGACATTCTCGCGAAGGGTTCCCAATCCCCGACAAGACTGGTACCCTTTCACGTCCAAATCTCTCAAACTCCGGGAGAGATTCTCAAAACCAAGGTTGACATGTTTCGAGTTCCTTTCAACCTTTTGGAAATCCCGCTGAAACTTTGGACATTCTCGCGAAGGGTTCCCAATCCCCGACAAGACTGGTACCCTTTCACGTCCAAATCTCTCAGACTCCGGGAGAGATTCTCAAAACCAAGGTTGACATGTTTCGAGTTCCTTTCAACATTTTGGAAATCCCGCTGAAACTTTGGACATTCTCGCGAAGGGTTCCAAATCCCCGACAAGACTGGTACCCTTTCACGTCCAAATCTCTCAAACTCCGGGAGAGATTCTCAAACCAAGGTTGACATGTTTCGAGTTCCTTTCAACATTTTGGAAATCCCGCTGAAACTTTGGACATTCTCGCGAAGGGTTCCCAATCCCCGACAAGATTGGTACCCTTTCACGTCCAGATCTCTCAAACTGTGGGAGAGATTCTCAAAACCAAGGTTGACATGTTTCGAGTTCCTTTCAACCTTTTGGAAATCCCGCTGAAACTTTGGACATTCTTGCGAAGGGTTCCCAATCCCCGACAAGACTGGTACCCTTTCACGTCCAAATCTCTCAAACTCCGGGAGAGATTCTCAAAACCAAGGTTGACATGTTTCGAGTTCCTTTCAACCTTTTGGAAATCCTGCTGAAACTTTGGACATTCTCGCGAAGGGTTCCCAATCCCCGACAAGACTGGTACCCTTTCACGTCCAAATCTCTCAGACTCCGGGAGAGTTTCTCAAAACCAAGGTTGACATGTTTCGAGTTCCTTTCAACATTTTGGAAATCCCGCTGAAACTTTGGACATTCTCGCGAAGGGTTCCCAATCCCCGACAAGACTGGTACCCTTTCACGTCCAAATCTCTCAAACTCCGGGAGAGATTCTCAAAACCAAGGTTGACATGTTGCGAGTTCCTTTCAACCTTTTGGAAATCCCGCTGAAACTTTGGACATTCTGGCGAAGGGTTCCCAATCCCCGACAAGACTGGTACCCTTTCACGTCCAAATCTCTCAAACTCCGGGAGAGATTCTCAAAACCAAGGTTGACATGTTTCGAGTTCCTTTCAACCTTTTGGAAATCCCGCTGAAACTTTGGACATTCTCGCGAAGGGTTCCCAATCCCCGACGAGATTGGTACCCTTTCACGTCCAAATCTCTCAAACTCCGGGAGAGATTCTCAAAACCAAGGTTGACATGTTTCGAGTTCCTTTCAACATTTTGGAAATCCTGCTGAAACTTTGGACATTCTCGCGAAGGGTTCCCAATCCCCGACAAGACTGGTACCCTTTCACGTCCAAATCTCTCAGACTCCGGGAGAGTTTCTCAAAACCAAGGTTGACATGTTTCGAGTTCCTTTCAACATTTTGGAAATCCCGCTGAAACTTTGGACATTCTCGCGAAGGGTTCCCAATCCCCGACAAGACTGGTACCCTTTCACGTCCAAATCTCTCAAACTCCGGGAGAGATTCTCAAAACCAAGGTTGACATGTTTCGAGTTCCTTTCAACCTTTTGGAAATCCCGCTGAAACTTTGGACATTCTCGCGAAGGGTTCCCAATCCCCGACAAGACTGGTACCCTTTCACGTCCAAATCTCTCAAACTCCGGGAGAGATTCTCAAAACCAAGGTTGACATGTTTCGAGTTCCTTTCAACATTTTGGAAATCCCGCTGAAACTTTGGACATTCTCGCGAAGGGTTCCAAATCCCCGACAAGACTGGTACCCTTTCACGTCCAAATCTCTCAAACTCCGGGAGAGATTCTCAAACCAAGGTTGACATGTTTCGAGTTCCTTTCAACATTTTGGAAATCCCGCTGAAACTTTGGACATTCTCGCGAAGGGTTCCCAATCCCCGACAAGATTGGTACCCTTTCACGTCCAGATCTCTCAAACTGTGGGAGAGATTCTCAAAACCAAGGTTGACATGTTTCGAGTTCCTTTCAACCTTTTGGAAATCCTGCTGAAACTTTGGACATTCTCGCGAAGGGTTCCCAATCCCCGACAAGACTGGTACCCTTTCACGTCCAAATCTCTCAAACTCCGGGAGAGATTCTCAAAACCAAGGTTGACATGTTTCGAGTTCCTTTCAACCTTTTGGAAATCCCGCTGAAACTTTGGACATTCTCGCGAAGGGTTCCCAATCCCCGACAAGACTGGTACCCTTTCACGTCCAAATCTCTCAGACTCCGGGAGAGTTTCTCAAAACCAAGGTTGACATGTTTCGAGTTCCTTTCAACATTTTGGAAATCCCGCTGAAACTTTGGACATTCTCGCGAAGGGTTCCCAATCCCCGACAAGACTGGTACCCTTTCACGTCCAAATCTCTCAAACTCCGGGAGAGATTCTCAAAACCAAGGTTGACATGTTTCGAGTTCCTTTCAACCTTTTGGAAATCCCGCTGAAACTTTGGACATTCTCGCGAAGGGTTCCCAATCCCCGACAAGACTGGTACCCTTTCACGTCCAAATCTCTCAAACTCCGGGAGAGATTCTCAAAACCAAGGTTGACATGTTTCGAGTTCCTTTCAACCTTTTGGAAATCCCGCTGAAACTTTGGACATTCTCGCGAAGGGTTCCCAATCCCCGACAAGATTGGTACCCTTTCACGTCCAAATCTCTCAAAGTCCGGGAGAGATTCTCAAAACCAAGGTTGACATGTTTCGAGTTCCTTTCAACATTTTGGAAATCCCGCTGAAACTTTGGACATTCTCGCGAAGGGTTCCCAATCCCCGACAAGACTGGTACCCTTTCACGTCCAAATCTCTCAAACTCCGGGAGAGATTCTCAAAACCAAGGTTGACATGTTTCGAGTTCCTTTCAACCTTTTGGAAATCCCGCTGAAACTTTGGACATTCTCGCGAAGGGTTCCCAATCCCCGACAAGACTGGTACCCTTTCACGTCCAAATCTCTCAAACTCCGGGAGAGATTCTCAAAACCAAGGTTGACATGTTTCGAGTTCCTTTCAACCTTTTGGAAATCCCGCTGAAACTTTGGACATTCTCGCGAAGGGTTCCCAATCCCCGACAAGACTGGTACCCTTTCACGTCCAAATCTCTCAAACACCGGGCGAGATTCTCAAAACCAAGGTTGACATGTTTCAAGTTCCTTTCAACCTTTTGGAAATCCCGCTGAAACTTTGGACATTCTCGCGAAGGGTTCCCAATCCCCGACAAGACTGGTACCCTTTCACGTCCAAATCTCTCAAACTCCGGGAGAGATTCTCAAAACCAAGGTTGACATGTTTCGAGTTCCTTTCAACCTTTTGGAAATCCCGCTGAAACTTTGGACATTCTCGCGAAGGGTTCCCAATCCCCGACAAGATTGGTACCCTTTCACGTCCAAATCTCTCAAAGTCCGGGAGAGATTCTCAAAACCAAGGTTGACATGTTTCGAGTTCCTTTCAACATTTTGGAAATCCCGCTGAAACTTTGGACATTCTCGCGAAGGGTTCCCAATCCCCGACAAGACTGGTACCCTTTCACGTCCAAATCTCTCAAACTCCGGGAGAGATTCTCAAAACCAAGGTTGACATGTTTCGAGTTCCTTTCAACCTTTTGGAAATCCCGCTGAAACTTTGGACATTCTCGCGAAGGGTTCCCAATCCCCGACAAGACTGGTACCCTTTCACGTCCAAATCTCTCAAACTCCGGGAGAGATTCTCAAAACCAAGGTTGACATGTTTCGAGTTCCTTTCAACCTTTTGGAAATCCCGCTGAAACTTTGGACATTCTCGCGAAGGGTTCCCAATCCCCGACAAGACTGGTACCCTTTCACGTCCAAATCTCTCAAACACCGGGCGAGATTCTCAAAACCAAGGTTGACATGTTTCAAGTTCCTTTCAACATTTTGGAAATCCCGCTGAAACTTTGGACATTCTCGCGAAGGGTTCCCAATCCCCGACAAGACTGGTACCCTTTCACGTCCAAATCTCTCAAACTCCGGGAGAGATTCTCAAAACCAAGGTTGACATGTTTCGAGTTCCTTTCAACATTTTGGAAATCCTGCTGAAACTTTGGACATTCTCGCGAAGGGTTCCCAATCCCCGACAAGACTGGTACCCTTTCACGTCCAAATCTCTCAGACTCCGGGAGAGTTTCTCAAAACCAAGGTTGACATGTTTCGAGTTCCTTTCAACATTTTGGAAATCCCGCTGAAACTTTGGACATTCTCGCGAAGGGTTCCCAATCCCCGACAAGACTGGTACCCTTTCACGTCCAAATCTCTCAAACTCCGGGAGAGATTCTCAAAACCAAGGTTGACATGTTTCGAGTTCCTTTCAACCTTTTGGAAATCCCGCTGAAACTTTGGACATTCTCGCGAAGGGTTCCCAATCCCCGACAAGACTGGTACCCTTTCACGTCCAAATCTCTCAAACTCCGGGAGAGATTCTCAAAACCAAGGTTGACATGTTTCGAGTTCCTTTCAACATTTTGGAAATCCCGCTGAAACTTTGGACATTCTCGCGAAGGGTTCCCAATCCCCGACAAGACTGGTACCCTTTCACGTCCAAATCTCTCAAACTCCGGGAGAGATTCTCAAAACCAAGGTTGACATGTTTCGAGTTCCTTTCAACCTTTTGGAAATCCCGCTGAAACTTTGGACATTCTCGCGAAGGGTTCCCAATCCCCGACAAGACTGGTACCCTTTCACGTCCAAATCTCTCAAACTCCGGGAGAGATTCTCAAAACCAAGGTTGACATGTTTCGAGTTCCTTTCAACCTTTTGGAAATCCCGCTGAAACTTTGGACATTCTCGCGAAGGGTTCCCAATCCCCGACAAGACTGGTACCCTTTCACGTCTAAATCTCTCAAAATCCGGGAGAGATTCTCAAAAACAAGGTTGACATGTTTCGAGTTCCTTTCAACATTTTGGAAATCCCGCTGAAACTTTGGACATTCTGGCGAAGGGTTCCCAATCCCCGACAAGACTGGTACCCTTTCACGTCCAAATCTCTCAAACTCCGGGAGAGATTCTCAAAACCAAGGTTGACATGTTGCGAGTTCCTTTCAACATTTTGGAAATCCCGCTGAAACTTTGGACATTCTCGCGAAGGGTTCCCAACCCCCGACAAGACTGGTACTCTTTCACGTCCAAATCTCTCAAACTCCGGGAGAGATTCTCAAAACCAAGGTTGACATGTTTCGAGTTCCTTTCAACATTTTGGAAATCCCGCTGAAACTTTGGACATTCTTGCGAAGGGTTCCCAATCCCCGACAAGATTGGTACCCTTTCACGTCCAAATCTCTCAAACTCCGGGAGAGATTCTCAAAACCAAGGTTGCCATGTTTCGAGTTCCTTTCAACATTTTGGAAATCCCGCTGAAACTTTGGACATTCTCGCGAAGGGTTCCCAATCCCCGACAAGACTGGTACCCTTTCACGTCCAAATCTCTCAAACTCCGGGAGAGATTCTCAAAACCAAGGTTGACATGTTGCGAGTTCCTTTCAACATTTTGGAAATCCCGCTGAAACTTTGGACATTCTCGCGAAGGGTTCCCAACCCCCGACAAGACTGGTACTCTTTCACGTCCAAATCTCTCAAACTCCGGGAGAGATTCTCAAAACCAAGGTTGCCATGTTTCGAGTTCCTTTCAACATTTTGGAAATCCTGCTGAAACTTTGGACATTCTCGCGAAGGGTTCCCAATCCCCGACAAGACTGGTACCCTTTCACGTCCAAATCTCTCAAACTCCGGGAGAGATTCTCAAAACCAAGGTTGACATGTTTCGAGTTCCTTTCAACATTTGGGAAATCCCGCTGAAACTTTGGACATTCTCGCGAACGTTTTCCAATCCCCGACAAGACTGGTACCCTTTCACGTCCAAATCTCTCAAACTCCGGGAGAGATTCTCAAAACCAAGGTTGACATGTTTCGAGTTCCTTTCAACATTTTGGAAATCCCGCTGAAACTTTGGACATTCTCGCGAAGGGTTCCCAATCCCCGACAAGACTGGTACCCTTTCACGTCCAAATCTCTCAAACTCCGGGAGAGATTCTCAAAACCAAGGTTGACATGTTGCGAGTTCCTTTCAACATTTTGGAAATCCCGCTGAAACTTTGGACATTCTCGCGAAGGGTTCCCAACCCCCGACAAGACTGGTACTCTTTCACGTCCAAATCTCTCAAACTCCGGGAGAGATTCTCAAAACCAAGGTTGACATGTTTCGAGTTCCTTTCAACATTTTGGAAATCCCGCTGAAACTTTGGACATTCTCGCGAAGGGTTCCCAATCCCCGACAAGATTGGTACCCTTTCACGTCCAGATCTCTCAAACTGTGGGAGAGATTCTCAAAACCAAGGTTGCCATGTTTCGAGTTCCTTTCAACATTTTGGAAATCCCGCTGAAACTTTGGACATTCTCGCGAAGGGTTCCCAATCCCCGACAAGATTGGTACCCTTTCACGTCCAAATCTCTCAAACTCCGGGAGAGATTCTCAAAACCAAGGTTGACATGTTTCGAGTTCCTTTCAACATTTTGGAAATCCCGCTGAAACTTTGGACATTCTCGCGAACGTTTTCCAATCCCCGACAAGACTGGTACCCTTTCATGTCCAAATCTCTCAAACTCCGGGAGAGATTCTCAAAACCAAGGTTGACATGTTTCGAGTTCCTTTCAACATTTTGGAAATCCTGCTGAAACTTTGGACATTCTCGCGAAGGGTTCCCAATCCCCGACAAGATTGGTACCCTTTCACGTCCAGATCTCTCAAACTGTGGGAGAGATTCTCAAAACCAAGGTTGACATGTTTCGAGTTCCTTTCAACCTTTTGGAAATCCCGCTGAAACTTTGGACATTCTTGCGAAGGGTTCCCAATCCCCGACAAGACTGGTACCCTTTCACGTCCAAATCTCTCAAACTCCGGGAGAGATTCTCAAAACCAAGGTTGACATGTTTCGAGTTCCTTTCAACCTTTTGGAAATCCTGCTGAAACTTTGGACATTCTCGCGAAGGGTTCCCAATCCCCGACAAGACTGGTACCCTTTCACGTCCAAATCTCTCAGACTCCGGGAGAGTTTCTCAAAACCAAGGTTGACATGTTTCGAGTTCCTTTCAACATTTTGGAAATCCCGCTGAAACTTTGGACATTCTCGCGAAGGGTTCCCAATCCCCGACAAGACTGGTACCCTTTCACGTCCAAATCTCTCAAACTCCGGGAGAGATTCTCAAAACCAAGGTTGACATGTTTCGAGTTCCTTTCAACCTTTTGGAAATCCCGCTGAAACTTTGGACATTCTGGCGAAGGGTTCCCAATCCCCGACAAGACTGGTACCCTTTCACGTCCAAATCTCTCAAACTCCGGGAGAGATTCTCAAAACCAAGGTTGACATGTTTCGAGTTCCTTTCAACCTTTTGGAAATCCCGCTGAAACTTTGGACATTCTCGCGAAGGGTTCCCAATCCCCGACGAGATTGGTACCCTTTCACGTCCAAATCTCTCAAACTCCGGGAGAGATTCTCAAAACCAAGGTTGACATGTTTCGAGTTCCTTTCAACATTTTGGAAATCCTGCTGAAACTTTGGACATTCTCGCGAAGGGTTCCCAATCCCCGACAAGACTGGTACCCTTTCACGTCCAAATCTCTCAGACTCCGGGAGAGTTTCTCAAAACCAAGGTTGACATGTTTCGAGTTCCTTTCAACATTTTGGAAATCCCGCTGAAACTTTGGACATTCTCGCGAAGGGTTCCCAATCCCCGACAAGACTGGTACCCTTTCACGTCCAAATCTCTCAAACTCCGGGAGAGATTCTCAAAACCAAGGTTGACATGTTTCGAGTTCCTTTCAACCTTTTGGAAATCCCGCTGAAACTTTGGACATTCTCGCGAAGGGTTCCCAATCCCCGACAAGACTGGTACCCTTTCACGTCCAAATCTCTCAAACTCCGGGAGAGATTCTCAAAACCAAGGTTGACATGTTTCGAGTTCCTTTCAACATTTTGGAAATCCCGCTGAAACTTTGGACATTCTCGCGAAGGGTTCCAAATCCCCGACAAGACTGGTACCCTTTCACGTCCAAATCTCTCAAACTCCGGGAGAGATTCTCAAACCAAGGTTGACATGTTTCGAGTTCCTTTCAACATTTTGGAAATCCCGCTGAAACTTTGGACATTCTCGCGAAGGGTTCCCAATCCCCGACAAGATTGGTACCCTTTCACGTCCAGATCTCTCAAACTGTGGGAGAGATTCTCAAAACCAAGGTTGACATGTTTCGAGTTCCTTTCAACCTTTTGGAAATCCTGCTGAAACTTTGGACATTCTCGCGAAGGGTTCCCAATCCCCGACAAGACTGGTACCCTTTCACGTCCAAATCTCTCAAACTCCGGGAGAGATTCTCAAAACCAAGGTTGACATGTTTCGAGTTCCTTTCAACCTTTTGGAAATCCTGCTGAAACTTTGGACATTCTCGCGAAGGGTTCCCAATCCCCGACAAGACTGGTACCCTTTCACGTCCAAATCTCTCAGACTCCGGGAGAGTTTCTCAAAACCAAGGTTGACATGTTTCGAGTTCCTTTCAACATTTTGGAAATCCCGCTGAAACTTTGGACATTCTCGCGAAGGGTTCCCAATCCCCGACAAGACTGGTACCCTTTCACGTCCAAATCTCTCAAACTCCGGGAGAGATTCTCAAAACCAAGGTTGACATGTTTCGAGTTCCTTTCAACCTTTTGGAAATCCCGCTGAAACTTTGGACATTCTCGCGAAGGGTTCCCAATCCCCGACAAGACTGGTACCCTTTCACGTCCAAATCTCTCAAACTCCGGGAGAGATTCTCAAAACCAAGGTTGACATGTTTCGAGTTCCTTTCAACCTTTTGGAAATCCCGCTGAAACTTTGGACATTCTCGCGAAGGGTTCCCAATCCCCGACAAGACTGGTACCCTTTCACGTCCAAATCTCTCAAAGTCCGGGAGAGATTCTCAAAACCAAGGTTGACATGTTTCGAGTTCCTTTCAACATTTTGGAAATCCCGCTGAAACTTTGGACATTCTCGCGAAGGGTTCCCAATCCCCGACAAGACTGGTACCCTTTCACGTCCAAATCTCTCAAACTCCGGGAGAGATTCTCAAAACCAAGGTTGACATGTTTCGAGTTCCTTTCAACCTTTTGGAAATCCCGCTGAAACTTTGGACATTCTCGCGAAGGGTTCCCAATCCCCGACAAGACTGGTACCCTTTCACGTCCAAATCTCTCAAACTCCGGGAGAGATTCTCAAAACCAAGGTTGACATGTTTCGAGTTCCTTTCAACCTTTTGGAAATCCCGCTGAAACTTTGGACATTCTCGCGAAGGGTTCCCAATCCCCGACAAGACTGGTACCCTTTCACGTCCAAATCTCTCAAACACCGGGCGAGATTCTCAAAACCAAGGTTGACATGTTTCAAGTTCCTTTCAACATTTTGGAAATCCCGCTGAAACTTTGGACATTCTCGCGAAGGGTTCCCAATCCCCGACAAGACTGGTACCCTTTCACGTCCAAATCTCTCAAACTCCGGGAGAGATTCTCAAAACCAAGGTTGACATGTTTCGAGTTCCTTTCAACATTTTGGAAATCCTGCTGAAACTTTGGACATTCTCGCGAAGGGTTCCCAATCCCCGACAAGACTGGTACCCTTTCACGTCCAAATCTCTCAGACTCCGGGAGAGTTTCTCAAAACCAAGGTTGACATGTTTCGAGTTCCTTTCAACATTTTGGAAATCCCGCTGAAACTTTGGACATTCTCGCGAAGGGTTCCCAATCCCCGACAAGACTGGTACCCTTTCACGTCCAAATCTCTCAAACTCCGGGAGAGATTCTCAAAACCAAGGTTGACATGTTTCGAGTTCCTTTCAACCTTTTGGAAATCCCGCTGAAACTTTGGACATTCTCGCGAAGGGTTCCCAATCCCCGACAAGACTGGTACCCTTTCACGTCCAAATCTCTCAAACTCCGGGAGAGATTCTCAAAACCAAGGTTGACATGTTTCGAGTTCCTTTCAACATTTTGGAAATCCCGCTGAAACTTTGGACATTCTCGCGAAGGGTTCCCAATCCCCGACAAGACTGGTACCCTTTCACGTCCAAATCTCTCAAACTCCGGGAGAGATTCTCAAAACCAAGGTTGACATGTTTCGAGTTCCTTTCAACCTTTTGGAAATCCCGCTGAAACTTTGGACATTCTCGCGAAGGGTTCCCAATCCCCGACAAGACTGGTACCCTTTCACGTCCAAATCTCTCAAACTCCGGGAGAGATTCTCAAAACCAAGGTTGACATGTTTCGAGTTCCTTTCAACCTTTTGGAAATCCCGCTGAAACTTTGGACATTCTCGCGAAGGGTTCCCAATCCCCGACAAGACTGGTACCCTTTCACGTCTAAATCTCTCAAAATCCAGGAGAGATTCTCAAAACCAAGGTTGACATGTTTCGAGTTCCTTTCAACATTTTGGAAATCCCGCTGAAACTTTGGACATTCTGGCGAAGGGTTCCCAATCCCCGACAAGACTGGTACCCTTTCACGTCCAAATCTCTCAAACTCCGGGAGAGATTCTCAAAACCAAGGTTGACATGTTTCGAGTTCCTTTCAACATTTTGGAAATCCCGCTGAAACTTTGGACATTCTCGCGAAGGGTTCCCAACCCCCGACAAGACTGGTACTCTTTCACGTCCAAATCTCTCAAACTCCGGGAGAGATTCTCAAAACCAAGGTTGACATGTTTCGAGTTCCTTTCAACATTTTGGAAATCCCGCTGAAACTTTGGACATTCTTGCGAAGGGTTCCCAATCCCCGACAAGATTGGTACCCTTTCACGTCCAAATCTCTCAAACTCCGGGAGAGATTCTCAAAACCAAGGTTGCCATGTTTCGAGTTCCTTTCAACATTTTGGAAATCCCGCTGAAACTTTGGACATTCTCGCGAAGGGTTCCCAATCCCCGACAAGACTGGTACCCTTTCACGTCCAAATCTCTCAAACTCCGGGAGAGATTCTCAAAACCAAGGTTGACATGTTGCGAGTTCCTTTCAACATTTTGGAAATCCCGCTGAAACTTTGGACATTCTCGCGAAGGGTTCCCAACCCCCGACAAGACTGGTACTCTTTCACGTCCAAATCTCTCAAACTCCGGGAGAGATTCTCAAAACCAAGGTTGCCATGTTTCGAGTTCCTTTCAACATTTTGAAAATCCTGCTGAAACTTTGGACATTCTCGCGAAGGGTTCCCAATCCCCGACAAGACTGGTACCCTTTCACGTCCAAATCTCTCAAACTCCGGGAGAGATTCTCAAAACCAAGGTTGACATGTTTCGAGTTCCTTTCAACATTTGGGAAATCCCGCTGAAACTTTGGACATTCTCGCGAACGTTTTCCAATCCCCGACAAGACTGGTACCCTTTCACGTCCAAATCTCTCAAACTCCGGGAGAGATTCTCAAAACCAAGGTTGACATGTTTCGAGTTCCTTTCAACATTTTGGAAATCCCGCTGAAACTTTGGACATTCTCGCGAAGGGTTCCCAATCCCCGACAAGACTGGTACCCTTTCACGTCCAAATCTCTCAAACTCCGGGAGAGATTCTCAAAACCAAGGTTGACATGTTGCGAGTTCCTTTCAACATTTTGGAAATCCCGCTGAAACTTTGGACATTCTCGCGAAGGGTTCCCAACCCCCGACAAGACTGGTACTCTTTCACGTCCAAATCTCTCAAACTCCGGGAGAGATTCTCAAAACCAAGGTTGACATGTTTCGAGTTCCTTTCAACATTTTGGAAATCCCGCTGAAACTTTGGACATTCTCGCGAAGGGTTCCCAATCCCCGACAAGATTGGTACCCTTTCACGTCCAGATCTCTCAAACTGTGGGAGAGATTCTCAAAACCAAGGTTGCCATGTTTCGAGTTCCTTTCAACATTTTGGAAATCCCGCTGAAACTTTGGACATTCTCGCGAAGGGTTCCCAATCCCCGACAAGATTGGTACCCTTTCACGTCCAAATCTCTCAAACTCCGGGAGAGATTCTCAAAACCAAGGTTGACATGTTTCGAGTTCCTTTCAACATTTTGGAAATCCCGCTGAAACTTTGGACATTCTCGCGAACGTTTTCCAATCCCCGACAAGACTGGTACCCTTTCATGTCCAAATCTCTCAAACTCCGGGAGAGATTCTCAAAACCAAGGTTGACATGTTTCGAGTTCCTTTCAACATTTTGGAAATCCTGCTGAAACTTTGGACATTCTCGCGAAGGGTTCCCAATCCCCGACAAGACTGGTACCCTTTCACGTCCAAATCTCTCAGACTCCGGGAGAGTATCTCAAAACCAAGGTTGACATGTTTCGAGTTCCTTTCAACATTTTGGAAATCCCGCTGAAACTTTGGACATTCTCGCGAAGGGTTCCCAATCCCCGACAAGACTGGTACCCTTTCACGTCCAAATCTCTCAAACTCCGGGAGAGATTCTCAAAACCAAGGTTGACATGTTTCGAGTTCCTTTCAACATTTTGGAAATCCTGCTGAAACTTTGGACATTCTCGCGAAGGGTTCCCAATCCCCGACAAGACTGGTACCCTTTCATGTCCAAATCTCTCAAACTCCGGGAGAGATTCTCAAAACCAAGGTTGACATGTTTCGAGTTCCTTTCAACATTTTGGAAATCCCGCTGAAACTTTGGACATTCTCGCGAAGGGTTCCCAATCCCCGACAAGACTGGTACCCTTTCACGTCCAAATCTCTCAAACTCCGGGAGAGATTCTCAAAACCAAGGTTGACATGTTTCGAGTTCCTTTCAACATTTTGGAAATCCCGCTGAAACTTTGGACATTCTCGCGAAGGGTTCCCAATCCCCGACAAGATTGGTACCCTTTCACGTCCAAATCTCTCAAACTCCGGGAGAGATTCTCAAAACCAAGGTTGCCATGTTTCAAGTTCCTTTCAACATTTTGGAAATCCCGCTGAAACTTTGGACATTCTCGCGAAGGGTTCCCAATCCCCGACAAGATTGGTACCCTTTCACGTCCAAATCTCTCAAACTCCGGGAGAGATTCTCAAAACCAAGGTTGACATGTTTCGAGTTCCTTTCAACATTTTGGAAATCCCGCTGAAACTTTGGACATTCTCGCGAAGGGTTCCCAATCCCCGACAAGATTGGTACCCTTTCACGTCCAGATCTCTCAAACTCCGGGAGAGATTCTCAAAACCAAGGTTGACATGTTTCGAGTTCCTTTCAAATTTTGGAAATCCCGCTGAAACTTTGGACATTCTCGCGAAGGGTTCCCAATCCCCGACAAGATTGGTACCCTTTCACGTCCAAATCTCTCAAACTCCGGGAGAGATTCTCAAAACCAAGGTTGCCATGTTTCGAGTTCCTTTCAACATTTTGGAAATCCCGCTGAAACTTTGGACATTCTCGCGAAGGGTTCCCAATCCCCGACAAGATTGGTACCCTTTCACGTCTAAATCTCTCAAACTCCAGGAGAGATTCTCAAAACCAAGGTTGACATGTTTCGAGTTCCTTTCAACATTTTGGAAATCCCGCTGAAACTTTGGACATTCTCGCGAACGTTTTCCAATCCCCGACAAGACTGGTACCCTTTCATGTCCAAATCTCTCAAACTCCGGGAGAGATTCTCAAAACCAAGGTTGACATGTTTCGAGTTCCTTTCAACAGTTTGGAAATCCTGCTGAAACTTTGGACATTCTCGCGAAGGGTTCCCAATCCCCGACAAGACTGGTACCCTTTCACGTCCAAATCTCTCAGACTCCGGGAGAGTATCTCAAAACCAAGGTTGACATGTTTCGAGTTCCTTTCAACATTTTGGAAATCCCGCTGAAACTTTGGACATTCTCGCGAAGGGTTCCCAATCCCCGACAAGATTGGTACCCTTTCACGTCCAGATCTCTCAAACTCCGGGAGAGATTCTCAAAACCAAGGTTGACATGTTTCGAGTTCCTTTCAACATTTTGGAAATCCCGCTGAAACTTTGGACATTCTCGCGAAGGGTTCCCAATCCCCGACAAGATTGGTACCCTTTCACGTCCAAATCTCTCAAACTCCGGGAGAGATTCTCAAAACCAAGGTTGACATGTTTCGAGTTCCTTTCAACATTTTGGAAATCCCGCTGAAACTTTGGACATTCTCGCGAAGGGTTCCCAATCCCCGACAAGACTGGTACCCTTTCATGTATAAATCTCTCAAACTCCGGGAGAGATTCTCAAAACCAAGGTTGACATGTTTCGAGTTCCTTTCAACATTTTGGAAATCCTGCTGAAACTTTGGACATTCTCGCGAAGGGTTCCCAATCCCCGACAAGACTGGTACCCTTTCACGTCCAAATATCTCAGACTCCGGGAGAGTATCTCAAAACCAAGGTTGACATGTTTCGAGTTCCTTTCAACATTTTGGAAATCCCGCTGAAACTTTGGACATTCTCGCGAAGGGTTCCCAATCCCCGACAAGACTGGTACCCTTTCACGTCCAAATCTCTCAAACTCCGGGAGAGATTCTCAAAACCAAGGTTGACATGTTTCGAGTTCCTTTCAACATTTTGGAAATCCCGCTGAAACTTTGGACATTCTCGCGAAGGGTTCCCAATCCCCGATGAGATTGGTACCCTTTCACGTCCAAATCTCTCAAACTCCGGGAGAGATTCTCAAAACCAAGGTTGACATGTTTCGAGTTCCTTTCAACATTTTGGAAATCCCGCTGAAACTTTGGACATTCTCGCGAAGGGTTCCCAATCCCCGACAAGATTGGTACCCTTTCACGTCCAGATCTCTCAAACTCCGGGAGAGATTCTCGAAACCAAGGTTGACATGTTTCGAGTTCCTTTCAACATTTTGGAAATCCCGCTGAAACTTTGGACATTCTCGCGAAGGGTTCCCAATCCCCGACAAGATTGGTACCCTTTCACGTCCAAATCTCTCAAACTCCGGGAGAGATTCTCAAAACCAAGGTTGCCATGTTTCGAGTTCCTTTCAACATTTTGGAAATCCCGCTGAAACTTTGGACATTCTCGCGAAGGGTTCCCAATCCCCGACAAGATTGGTACCCTTTCACGTCCAGATCTCTCAAACTCCGGGAGAGATTCTCAAAACCAAGGTTGACATGTTGCGAGTTCCTTTCAACATTTTGGAAATCCCGCTGAAACTTTGGACATTCTCGCGAACGTTTTCCAATCCCCGACAAGACTGGTACCCTTTCATGTCCAAATCTCTCAAACTCCGGGAGAGATTCTCAAAACCAAGGTTGACATGTTTCGAGTTCCTTTCAACATTTTGGAAATCCTGCTGAAACTTTGGACATTCTCGCGAAGGGTTCCCAATCCCCGACAAGACTGGTACCCTTTCATGTCCAAATCTCTCAAACTCCGGGAGAGATTCTCAAAACCAAGGTTGACATGTTTCGAGTTCCTTTCAACATTTTGGAAATCCCGCTGAAACTTTGGACATTCTCGCGAACGTTTTCCAATCCCCGACAAGACTGGTACCCTTTCATGTATAAATCTCTCAAACTCCGGGAGAGATTCTCAAAACCAAGGTTGACATGTTTCGAGTTCCTTTCAACATTTTGGAAATCCTGCTGAAACTTTGGACATTCTCGCGAAGGGTTCCCAATCCCCGACAAGACTGGTACCCTTTCACGTCCAAATATCTCAGACTCCGGGAGAGTATCTCAAAACCAAGGTTGACATGTTTCGAGTTCCTTTCAACATTTTGGAAATCCCGCTGAAACTTTGGACATTCTCGCGAAGGGTTCCCAATCCCCGACAAGACTGGTACCCTTTCACGTCCAAATCTCTCAAACTCCGGGAGAGATTCTCAAAACCAAGGTTGACATGTTTCGAGTTCCTTTCAACATTTTGGAAATCCCGCTGAAACTTTGGACATTCTCGCGAAGGGTTCCCAATCCCCGACAAGACTGGTACCCTTTCATGTATAAATCTCTCAAACTCCGGGAGAGATTCTCAAAACCAAGGTTGACATGTTTCGAGTTCCTTTCAACATTTTGGAAATCCTGCTGAAACTTTGGACATTCTCGCGAAGGGTTCCCAATCCCCGACAAGACTGGTACCCTTTCATGTCCAAATCTCTCAAACTCCGGGAGAGATTCTCAAAACCAAGGTTGACATGTTTCGAGTTCCTTTCAACATTTTGGAAATCCCGCTGAAACTTTGGACATTCTCGCGAAGGGTTCCCAATCCCCGACAAGACTGGTACCCTTTCACGTCCAAATCTCTCAAACTCCGGGAGAGATTCTCAAAACCAAGGTTGACATGTTTCGAGTTCCTTTCAACATTTTGGAAATCCCGCTGAAACTTTGGACATTCTCGCGAAGGGTTCCCAATCCCCGACAAGATTGGTACCCTTTCACGTCCAGATCTCTCAAACTCCGGGAGAGATTCTCAAAACCAAGGTTGACATGTTGCGAGTTCCTTTCAACATTTTGGAAATCCCGCTGAAACTTTGGACATTCTCACGAAGGGTTCCCAATCCCCGACAAGACTGGTACCCTTTCACGTCCAAATCTCTCAAACTCCGGGAGAGATTCTCAAAACCAAGGTTGACATGTTTCGAGTTCCTTTCAACATTTTGGAAATCCCGCTGAAACTTTGGACATTCTCGCGAAGGGTTCCCAATCCCCGACAAGACTGGTACCCTTTCACGTCCAAATCTCTCAAACTCCGGGAGAGATTCTCAAAACCAAGGTTGACATGTTTCGAGTTCCTTTCAACATTTTGGAAATCCCGCTGAAACTTTGGACATTCTCGCGAAGGGTTCCCAATCCCCGACAAGACTGGTACCCTTTCATGTATAAATCTCTCAAACTCCGGGAGAGATTCTCAAAACCAAGGTTGACATGTTTCGAGTTCCTTTCAACATTTTGGAAATCCCGCTGAAACTTTGGACATTCTCGCGAAGGGTTCCCAACCCCCGACAAGACTGGTACCCTTTCACGTCCAAATCTCTCAAACTCCGGGAGAGATTCTCAAAACCAAGGTTGACATGTTTCGAGTTCCTTTCAACATTTTGGAAATCCCGCTGAAACTTTGGACATTCTCGCGAAGGGTTCCCAATCCCCGACAAGATTGGTACCCTTTCACGTCCAGATCTCTCAAACTCCGGGAGAGATTCTCAAAACCAAGGTTGACATGTTGCGAGTTCCTTTCAACATTTTGGAAATCCCGCTGAAACTTTGGACATTCTCGCGAAGGGTTCCCAATCCCCGACAAGACTGGTACCCTTTCACGTCCAAATCTCTCAAACTCCGGGAGAGATTCTCAAAACCAAGGTTGACATGTTTCGAGTTCCTTTCAACATTTTGGAAATCCCGCTGAAACTTTGGACATTCTCGCGAAGGGTTCCCAATCCCCGACAAGATTGGTACCCTTTCACGTCCAAATCTCTCAAACTCCGGGAGAGATTCTCAAAACCAAGGTTGCCATGTTTCAATTTCCTTTCAACATTTTGGAAATCCCGCTGAAACTTTGGACATTCTCGCGAAGGGTTCCCAATCCCCGACAAGATTGGTACCCTTTCACGTCCAAATCTCTCAAACTCCGGGAGAGATTCTCAAAACCAAGGTTGACATGTTTCGAGTTCCTTTCAACATTTTGGAAATCCCGCTGAAACTTTGGACATTCTCGCGAAGGGTTCCCAATCCCCGACAAGACTGGTACCCTTTCACGTCCAGATCTCTCAAACTCCGGGAGAGATTCTCAAAACCAAGGTTGACATGTTTCGAGTTCCTTTCAACATTTTGGAAATCCCGCTGAAACTTTGGACATTCTCGCGAACGTTTTCCAATCCCCGACAAGACTGGTACCCTTTCATGTATAAATCTCTCAAACTCCGGGAGAGATTCTCAAAACCAAGGTTGACATGTTTCGAGTTCCTTTCAACATTTTGGAAATCCTGCTGAAACTTTGGACATTCTCGCGAAGGGTTCCCAATCCCCGACAAGACTGGTACCCTTTCATGTCCAAATCTCTCAAACTCCGGGAGAGATTCTCAAAACCAAGGTTGACATGTTTCGAGTTCCTTTCAACATTTTGGAAATCCCGCTGAAACTTTGGACATTCTCGCGAAGGGTTCCCAATCCCCGACAAGACTGGTACCCTTTCACGTCCAAATCTCTCAAACTCCGGGAGAGATTCTCAAAACCAAGGTTGCCATGTTTCGAGTTCCTTTCAACATTTTGGAAATCCCGCTGAAACTTTGGACATTCTCGCGAAGGGTTCCCAATCCCTGACAAGATTGGTACCCTTTCACGTCCAGATCTCTCAAACTCCGGGAGAGATTCTCAAAACCAAGGTTGACATGTTGCGAGTTCCTTTCAACATTTTGGAAATCCCGCTGAAACTTTGGACATTCTCACGAAGGGTTCCCAATCCCCGACAAGACTGGTACCCTTTCACGTCCAAATCTCTCAAACTCCGGGAGAGATTCTCAAAACCAAGGTTGCCATGTTTCGAGTTCCTTTCAACATTTTGGAAATCCCGCTGAAACTTTGGACATTCTCGCGAAGGGTTCCCAATCCCCGACAAGATTGGTACCCTTTCACGTCCAAATCTCTCAAACTCCGGGAGAGATTCTCAAAACCAAGGTTGCCATGTTTCAAGTTCCTTTCAACATTTTGGAAATCCCGCTGAAACTTTGGACATTCTCGCGAAGGGTTCCCAATCCCCGACAAGATTGCTACCCTTTCACGTCTAAATCTCTCAAACTCCGGGAGAGATTCTCAAAACCAAGGTTGACATGTTTCGAGTTCCTTTCAACATTTTGGAAATCCCGCTGAAACTTTGGACATTCTCGCGAAGGGTTCCCAATCCCCGACAAGACTGGTACCCTTTCACGTCCAGATCTCTCAAACTCCGGGAGAGATTCTCAAAACCAAGGTTGACATGTTTCGAGTTCCTTTCAACATTTTGGAAATCCCGCTGAAACTTTGGACATTCTCGCGAACGTTTTCCAATCCCCGACAAGACTGGTACCCTTTCATGTATAAATCTCTCAAACTCCGGGAGAGATTCTCAAAACCAAGGTTGACATGTTTCGAGTTCCTTTCAACATTTTGGAAATCCCGCTGAAACTTTGGACATTCTCGCGAACGTTTTCCAATCCCCGACAAGACTGGTACCCTTTCATGTATAAATCTCTCAAACTCCGGGAGAGATTCTCAAAACCAAGGTTGACATGTTTCGAGTTCCTTTCAACATTTTGGAAATCCCGCTGAAACTTTGGACATTCTCGCGAAGGGTTCCCAATCCCCGACAAGATTGGTACCCTTTCACGTCCAGATCTCTCAAACTCCGGGAGAGATTCTCAAAACCAAGGTTGACATGTTTCGAGTTCCTTTCAACATTTTGGAAATCCCGCTGAAACTTTGGACATTCTCGCGAAGGGTTCCCAATCCCCGACAAGACTGGTACCCTTTCACGTCCAAATCTCTCAAACTCCGGGAGAGATTCTCAAAACCAAGGTTGACATGTTTCGAGTTCCTTTCAACATTTTGGAAATCCCGCTGAAACTTTGGACATTCTCGCGAACGTTTTCCAATCCCCGACAAGACTGGTACCCTTTCACGTCCAAATCTCTCAAACTCCGGGAGAGATTCTCAAAACCAAGGTTGACATGTTTCGAGTTCCTTTCAACCTTTTGGAAATCCCGCTGAAACTTTGGACATTCTCGCGAAGGGTTCCCAATCCCCGACAAGACTGGTACCCTTTCACGTCCAAATCTCTCAAACTCCGGGAGAGATTCTCAAAACCAAGGTTGACATGTTTCGAGTTCCTTTCAACCTTTTGGAAATCCCGCTGAAACTTTGGACATTCTCGCGAAGGGTTCCCAATCCCCGACAAGACTGGTACCCTTTCACGTCCAAATCTCTCAAACTCCGGGAGAGATTCTCAAAACCAAGGTTGACATGTTTCGAGTTCCTTTCAACATTTTGGAAATCCCGCTGAAACTTTGGACATTCTCGCGAAGGGTTCCCAATCCCCGACAAGACTGGTACCCTTTCACGTCCAAATCTCTCAAACTCCGGGAGAGATTCTCAAAACCAAGGTTGACATGTTTCGAGTTCCTTTCAACATTTTGGAAATCCCGCTGAAACTTTGGACATTCTCGCGAAGGGTTCCCAATCCCCGACAGGACTGGTACCCTTTCATGTCCAAATCTCTCAAACTCCGGGAGAGATTCTCAAAACCAAGGTTGACATGTTTCGAGTTCCTTTCAACATTTTGGAAATCCCGCTGAAACTTTGGACATTCTGGCGAAGGGTTCCCAATCCCCGACAAGATTGGTACCCTTTCACGTCCAAATCTCTCAAACTCCGGGAGAGATTCTCAAAACCAAGGTTGACATGTTTCGAGTTCCTTTCAACATTTTGGAAATCCCGCTGAAACTTTGGACATTCTCGCGAAGGGTTCCCAATCCCCGACAAGACTGGTACCCTTTCACGTCCAAATCTCTCAAACTCCGGGAGAGATTCTCAAAACCAAGGTTGACATGTTTCGAGTTCCTTTCAACATTTTTGAAATCCCGCTGAAACTTTGGACATTCTCGCGAAGGGTTCCCAATCCCCGACAAGACTGGTACCCTTTCACGTCCAAATCTCTCAAACTCCGGGAGAGATTCTCAAAACCAAGGTTGACATGTTTCGAGTTCCTTTCAACCTTTTGGAAATCCCGCTGAAACTTTGGACATTCTCGCGAAGGGTTCCCAATCCCCGACAAGATTGGTACCCTTTCACGTCCAAATCTCTCAAACTCCGGGAGAGATTCTCAAAACCAAGGTTGACATGTTTCGAGTTCCTTTCAACATTTTGGAAATCCCGCTGAAACTTTGGACATTCTCGCAAAGGGTTCCCAATCCCCGACAAGACTGGTACCCTTTCACGTCCAAATCTCTCAAACTCCGGGAGAGATTCTCAAAACCAAGGTTGACATGTTTCGAGTTCCTTTCAACATTTTGGAAATCCCGCTGAAACTTTGGACATTCTCGCGAAGGGTTCCCAACCCCCGACAAGACTGGTACCCTTTCACGTCCAAATCTCTCAAACTCCGGGAGAGATTCTCAAAACCAAGGTTGACATGTTTCGAGTTCCTTTCAACATTTTGGAAATCCCGCTGAAACTTTGGACATTCTCGCGAAGGGTTCCCAATCCCCGACAAGATTGGTACCCTTTCACGTCCAAATCTCTCAAACTCCGGGAGAGATTCTCAAAACCAAGGTTGCCATGTTTCGAGTTCCTTTCAACATTTTGGAAATCCCGCTGAAACTTTGGACATTCTCGCGAAGGGTTCCCAATCCCCGACAAGATTGGTACCCTTTCACGTCTAAATCTCTCAAACTCCGGGAGAGATTCTCAAAACCAAGGTTGACATGTTTCGAGTTCCTTTCAACATTTTGGAAATCCCGCTGAAACTTTGGACATTCTCGCGAAGGGTTCCCAATCCCCGACAAGATTGGTACCCTTTCACGTCCAAATCTCTCAAACTCCGGGAGAGATTCTCAAAACCAAGGTTGACATGTTGCGAGTTCCTTTCAACATTTTGGAAATCCCGCTGAAACTTTGGACATTCTCGCGAAGGGTTCCCAATCCCCGACAAGACTGGTACCCTTTCACGTCCAAATCTCTCAAACTCCGGGAGAGATTCTCAAAACCAAGGTTGACATGTTTCGAGTTCCTTTCAACATTTTGGAAATCCCGCTGAAACTTTGGACATTCTCGCGAAGGGTTCCCAATCCCCGACAAGACTGGTACCCTTTCACGTCCAAATCTCTCAAACTCCGGGAGAGATTCTCAAAACCAAGGTTGACATGTTTCGAGTTCCTTTCAACATTTTGGAAATCCCGCTGAAACTTTGGACATTCTCGCGAAGGGTTCCCAATCCCCGACAAGATTGGTACCCTTTCACGTCCAGATCTCTCAAACTCCGGGAGAGATTCTCAAAACCAAGGTTGACATGTTTCGAGTTCCTTTCAACATTTTGGAAATCCCGCTGAAACTTTGGACATTCTCGCGAAGGGTTCCCAATCCCCGACAAGATTGGTACCCTTTCACGTCCAGATCTCTCAAACTCCGGGAGAGATTCTCAAAACCAAGGTTGACATGTTTCGAGTTCCTTTCAACATTTTGGAAATCCCGCTGAAACTTTGGACATTCTCGCGAAGGGTTCCCAATCCCCGACAAGACTGGTACCCTTTCACGTCCAAATCTCTCAAACTCCGGGAGAGATTCTCAAAACCAAGGTTGACATGTTTCGAGTTCCTTTCAACATTTTGGAAATCCCGCTGAAACTTTGGACATTCTCGCGAAGGGTTCCCAATCCCCGACAAGACTGGTACCCTTTCACGTCCAAATCTCTCAAACTCCGGGAGAGATTCTCAAAACCAAGGTTGACATGTTTCGAGTTCCTTTCAACATTTTGGAAATCCCGCTGAAACTTTGGACATTCTCGCGAAGGGTTCCCAATCCCCGACAAGACTGGTACCCTTTCACGTCCAGATCTCTCAAACTCCGGGAGAGATTCTCAAAACCAAGGTTGACATGTTTCGAGTTCCTTTCAACCTTTTGGAAATCCCGCTGAAACTTTGGACATTCTCGCGAAGGGTTCCCAATCCCCGACAAGATTGGTACCCTTTCACGTCCAAATCTCTCAAACTCCGGGAGAGATTCTCAAAACCAAGGTTGACATGTTTCGAGTTCCTTTCAACATTTTGGAAATCCCGCTGAAACTTTGGACATTCTCGCGAAGGGTTCCCAATCCCCGACAAGACTGGTACCCTTTCACGTCCAAATCTCTCAAACTCCGGGAGAGATTCTCAAAACCAAGGTTGACATGTTTCGAGTTCCTTTCAACATTTTGGAAATCCCGCTGAAACTTTGGACATTCTCGCGAAGGGTTCCCAACCCCCGACAAGACTGGTACCCTTTCACGTCCAAATCTCTCAAACTCCGGGAGAGATTCTCAAAACCAAGGTTGACATGTTTCGAGTTCCTTTCAACATTTTGGAAATCCCGCTGAAACTTTGGACATTCTCGCGAAGGGTTCCCAATCCCCGACAAGATTGGTACCCTTTCACGTCCAAATCTCTCAAACTCCGGGAGAGATTCTCAAAACCAGGGTTGCCATGTTTCGAGTTCCTTTCAACATTTTGGAAATCCCGCTGAAACTTTGGACATTCTCGCGAAGGGTTCCCAATCCCCGACAAGATTGGTACCCTTTCACGTCTAAATCTCTCAAACTCCGGGAGAGATTCTCAAAA
Organism: Streptopelia decaocto; assembly: GCF_964273445.1. Lineage (NCBI taxonomy): Eukaryota > Metazoa > Chordata > Aves > Columbiformes > Columbidae > Streptopelia > Streptopelia decaocto. The sequence goes on from NW_028116272.1 coordinate 63,668, forward strand.
CCAAGGTTGACATGTTTCGAGTTCCTTTCAACATTTTGGAAATCCCGCTGAAACTTTGGACATTCTCGCGAAGGGTTCCCAATCCCCGACAAGATTGGTACCCTTTCACGTCCAAATCTCTCAAACTCCGGGAGAGATTCTCAAAACCAAGGTTGACATGTTGCGAGTTCCTTTCAACATTTTGGAAATCCCGCTGAAACTTTGGACATTCTCGCGAAGGGTTCCCAATCCCCGACAAGACTGGTACCCTTTCACGTCCAAATCTCTCAAACTCCGGGAGAGATTCTCAAAACCAAGGTTGACATGTTTCGAGTTCCTTTCAACATTTTGGAAATCCCGCTGAAACTTTGGACATTCTGGCGAAGGGTTCCCAATCCCCGACAAGACTGGTACCCTTTCACGTCCAAATCTCTCAAACTCCGGGAGAGATTCTCAAAACCAAGGTTGACATGTTTCGAGTTCCTTTCAACATTTTGGAAATCCCGCTGAAACTTTGGACATTCTCGCGAAGGGTTCCCAATCCCCGACAAGATTGGTACCCTTTCACGTCCAGATCTCTCAAACTCCGGGAGAGATTCTCAAAACCAAGGTTGACATGTTTCGAGTTCCTTTCAACATTTTGGAAATCCCGCTGAAACTTTGGACATTCTCGCGAAGGGTTCCCAATCCCCGACAAGACTGGTACCCTTTCACGTCCAAATCTATCAAACTCCGGGAGAGATTCTCAAAACCAAGGTTGACATGTTTCGAGTTCGTTTCAACATTTTGGAAATCCCGCTGAAATTTTGGACATTCTCGCGAAGGGTTCCCAATCCCCGACAAGACTGGTACCCTTTCACGTCCAAATCTCTCAAACTCCGGGAGAGATTCTCAAAACCAAGGTTGACATGTTTCGAGTTCCTTTCAACATTTTGGAAATCCCGCTGAAACTTTGGACATTCTCGCGAAGGGTTCCCAATCCCCGACAAGACTGGTACCATTTCACGTCCAAATCTCTCAAACTCCGGGAGAGATTCTCAAAACCAAGGTTGACATGTTTCGAGTTCCTTTCAACATTTTGGAAATCCCGCTGAAACTTTGGACATTCTCGCGAAGGGTTCCCAATCCCCGACAAGATTGGTAACCTTTCACGTCCAAATCTCTCAAACTCCGGGAGAGATTCTCAAAACCAAGGTTGACATGTTTCGAGTTCCTTTCAACATTTTGGAAATCCCGCTGAAACTTTGGACATTCTCGCGAAGGGTTCCCAATCCCCGACAAGACTGGTACCCTTTCACGTCCAAATCTCTCAAACTCCGGGAGAGATTCTCAAAACCAAGGTTGACATGTTTCGAGTTCCTTTCAACATTTTGGAAATCCCGCTGAAACTTTGGACATTCTCGCGAAGGGTTCCCAATCCCCGACAAGATTGGTACCCTTTCACGTCCAGATCTCTCAAACTCCGGGAGAGATTCTCAAAACCAAGGTTGACATGTTTCGAGTTCCTTTCAACATTTTGGAAATCCCGCTGAAACTTTGGACATTCTCGCGAAGGGTTCCCAATCCCCGACAAGACTGGTACCCTTTCACGTCCAAATCTATCAAACTCCGGGAGAGATTCTCAAAACCAAGGTTGACATGTTTCGAGTTCGTTTCAACATTTTGGAAATCCCGCTGAAATTTTGGACATTCTCGCGAAGGGTTCCCAATCCCCGACAAGACTGGTACCCTTTCACGTCCAAATCTCTCAAACTCCGGGAGAGATTCTCAAAACCAAGGTTGACATGTTTCGAGTTCCTTTCAACATTTTGGAAATCCCGCTGAAACTTTGGACATTCTCGCGAAGGGTTCCCAGTCCCCGACAAGACTGGTACCCTTTCACGTCCAAATCTCTCAAACTCCGGGAGAGATTCTCAAAACCAAGGTTGACATGTTTCGAGTTCCTTTCAACATTTTGGAAATCCCGCTGAAACTTTGGACATTCTCGCGAAGGGTTCCCAATCCCCGACAAGATTGGTAACCTTTCACGTCCAAATCTCTCAAACTCCGGGAGAGATTCTCAAAACCAAGGTTGACATGTTTCGAGTTCCTTTCAACATTTTGGAAATCCCGCTGAAACTTTGGACATTCTCGCGAAGGGTTCCCAATCCCCGACAAGACTGGTACCCTTTCACGTCCAAATCTCTCAAACTCCGGGAGAGATTCTCAAAACCAAGGTTGACATGTTTCGAGTTCCTTTCAACATTTTGGAAATCCCGCTGAAACTTTGGACATTCTCGCGAAGGGTTCCCAATCCCCGACAAGATTGGTACCCTTTCACGTCCAAATCTCTCAAACTCCGGGAGAGATTCTCAAAACCAAGGTTGACATGTTTCGAGTTCCTTTCAACATTTTGGAAATCCCGCTGAAACTTTGGACATTCTCGCGAAGGGTTCCCAATCCCCGACAAGACTGGTACCCTTTCACGTCCAAATCTCTCAAACTCCGGGAGAGATTCTCAAAACCAAGGTTGACATGTTTCGAGTTCCTTTCAACATTTTGGAAATCCCGCTGAAACTTTGGACATTCTCGCGAAGGGTTCCCAATCCCCGACAAGACTGGTACCCTTTCACGTCCAAATCTCTCAAACTCCGGGAGAGATTCTCAAAACCAAGGTTGACATGTTTCGAGTTCCTTTCAACATTTTGGAAATCCCGCTGAAACTTTGGACATTCTCGCGAAGGGTTCCCAATCCCCGACAAGACTGGTACCCTTTCACGTCCAAATCTCTCAAACTCCGGGAGAGATTCTCAAAACCAAGGTTGACATGTTTCGAGTTCCTTTCAACCTTTTGGAAATCCCGCTGAAACTTTGGACATTCTCGCGAAGGGTTCCCAATCCCCGACAAGATTGGTACCCTTTCACGTCCAAATCTCTCAAACTCCGGGAGAGATTCTCAAAACCAAGGTTGACATGTTTCGAGTTCCTTTCAACCTTTTGGAAATCCCGCTGAAACTTTGGACATTCTCGCGAAGGGTTCCCAATCCCCGACAAGACTGGTACCCTTTCACGTCCAAATCTCTCAAACTCCGGGAGAGATTCTCAAAACCAAGGTTGACATGTTTCGAGTTCCTTTCAACATTTTGGAAATCCCGCTGAAACTTTGGACATTCTCGCGAAGGGTTCCCAACCCCCGACAAGACTGGTACCCTTTCACGTCCAAATCTCTCAAACTCCGGGAGAGATTCTCAAAACCAAGGTTGACATGTTTCGAGTTCCTTTCAACATTTTGGAAATCCCGCTGAAACTTTGGACATTCTCGCGAAGGGTTCCCAATCCCCGACAAGATTGGTACCCTTTCACGTCCAAATCTCTCAAACTCCGGGAGAGATTCTCAAAACCAGGGTTGCCATGTTTCGAGTTCCTTTCAACATTTTGGAAATCCCGCTGAAACTTTGGACATTCTCGCGAAGGGTTCCCAATCCCCGACAAGACTGGTACCCTTTCACGTCCAAATCTCTCAAACTCTGGGAGAGATTCTCAAAACCAAGGTTGACATGTTTCGAGTTCGTTTCAACATTTTGGAAATCCCGCTGAAATTTTGGACATTCTCGCGAAGGGTTCCCAATCCCCGACAAGACTGGTACCCTTTCACGTCCAAATCTCTCAAACTCCGGGAGAGATTCTCAAAACCAAGGTTGACATGTTTCGAGTTCCTTTCAACATTTTGGAAATCCCGCTGAAACTTTGGACATTCTGGCGAAGGGTTCCCAATCCCCGACAAGATTGGTAACCTTTCACGTCCAAATCTCTCAAACTCCGGGAGAGATTCTCAAAACCAAGGTTGACATGTTTCGAGTTCCTTTCAACATTTTGGAAATCCCGCTGAAACTTTGGGCATTCTCGCGAAGGGTTCCCAATCCCCGACAAGACTGGTACCCTTTCACGTCCAAATCTCTCAAACTCCGGGAGAGATTCTCAAAACCAAGGTTGACATGTTTCGAGTTCCTTTCAACATTTTGGAAATCCCGCTGAAACTTTGGACATTCTCGCGAAGGGTTCCCAATCCCCGACAAGACTGGTACCCTTTCACGTCCAAATCTCTCAAACTCCGGGAGAGATTCTCAAAACCAAGGTTGCCATGTTTCGAGTTCCTTTCAACATTTTGGAAATCCCGCTGAAACTTTGGACATTCTCGCGAAGGGTTCCCAATCCCCGACAAGACTGGTACCCTTTCACGTCCAAATCTCTCAAACTCCGGGAGAGATTCTCAAAACCAAGGTTGACATGTTTCGAGTTCCTTTCAACATTTTGGAAATCCCGCTGAAACTTTGGACATTCTCGCGAAGGGTTCCCAATCCCCGACAAGATTGGTACCCTTTCACGTCCAAATCTCTCAAACTCCGGGAGAGATTCTCAAAACCAAGGTTGACATGTTTCGAGTTCCTTTCAACATTTTGGAAATCCCGCTGAAACTTTGGACATTCTCGCGAAGGGTTCCCAATCCCCGACAAGATTGGTACCCTTTCACGTCCAAATCTCTCAAACTCCGGGAGAGATTCTCAAAACCAGGGTTGCCATGTTTCGAGTTCCTTTCAACATTTTGGAAATCCCGCTGAAACTTTGGACATTCTCGCGAAGGGTTCCCAATCCCCGACAAGACTGGTACCCTTTCACGTCCAAATCTCTCAAACTCTGGGAGAGATTCTCAAAACCAAGGTTGACATGTTTCGAGTTCGTTTCAACATTTTGGAAATCCCGCTGAAATTTTGGACATTCTCGCGAAGGGTTCCCAATCCCCGACAAGACTGGTACCCTTTCACGTCCAAATCTCTCAAACTCCGGGAGAGATTCTCAAAACCAAGGTTGACATGTTTCGAGTTCCTTTCAACATTTTGGAAATCCCGCTGAAACTTTGGACATTCTGGCGAAGGGTTCCCAATCCCCGACAAGATTGGTAACCTTTCACGTCCAAATCTCTCAAACTCCGGGAGAGATTCTCAAAACCAAGGTTGACATGTTTCGAGTTCCTTTCAACATTTTGGAAATCCCGCTGAAACTTTGGGCATTCTCGCGAAGGGTTCCCAATCCCCGACAAGACTGGTACCCTTTCACGTCCAAATCTCTCAAACTCCGGGAGAGATTCTCAAAACCAAGGTTGACATGTTTCGAGTTCCTTTCAACATTTTGGAAATCCCGCTGAAACTTTGGACATTCTCGCGAAGGGTTCCCAATCCCCGACAAGACTGGTACCCTTTCACGTCCAAATCTCTCAAACTCCGGGAGAGATTCTCAAAACCAAGGTTGCCATGTTTCGAGTTCCTTTCAACATTTTGGAAATCCCGCTGAAACTTTGGACATTCTCGCGAAGGGTTCCCAATCCCCGACAAGACTGGTACCCTTTCACGTCCAAATCTCTCAAACTCCGGGAGAGATTCTCAAAACCAAGGTTGACATGTTTCGAGTTCCTTTCAACATTTTGGAAATCCCGCTGAAACTTTGGACATTCTCGCGAAGGGTTCCCAATCCCCGACAAGACTGGTACCCTTTCACGTCCAAATCTCTCAAACTCCGGGAGAGATTCTCAAAACCAAGGTTGACATGTTTCAAGTTCCTTTCAACATTTTGGAAATCCCGCTGAAACTTTGGACATTCTCGCGAAGGGTTCCCAATCCCCGACAAGACTGGTACCCTTTCACGTCCAAATCTCTCAAACTCCGGGAGAGATTCTCAAAACCAAGGTTGACATGTTTCGAGTTCCTTTCAACATTTTGGAAATCCCGCTGAAACTTTGGACATTCTCGCGAAGGGTTCCCAATCCCCGACAAGATTGGTACCCTTTCACGTCCAAATCTCTCAAACTCCGGGAGAGATTCTCAAAACCAAGGTTGACATGTTTCGAGTTCCTTTCAACCTTTTGGAAATCCCGCTGAAACTTTGGACATTCTCGCGAAGGGTTCCCAATCCCCGACAAGACTGGTACCCTTTCACGTCCAAATCTCTCAAACTCCGGGAGAGATTCTCAAAACCAAGGTTGACATGTTTCGAGTTCCTTTCAACATTTTGGAAATCCCGCTGAAACTTTGGACATTCTCGCGAAGGGTTCCCAATCCCCGACAAGACTGGTACCCTTTCACGTCCAAATCTCTCAAACTCTGGGAGAGATTCTCAAAACCAAGGTTGACATGTTTCGAGTTCCTTTCAACATTTTGGAAATCCCGCTGAAACTTTGGACATTCTCGCGAAGGGTTCCCAATCCCCGACAAGATTGGTACCCTTTCACGTCCAAATCTCTCAAACTCCGGGAGAGATTCTCAAAACCAGGGTTGCCATGTTTCGAGTTCCTTTCAACATTTTGGAAATCCCGCTGAAACTTTGGACATTCTCGCGAAGGGTTCCCAATCCCCGACAAGATTGGTACCCTTTCACGTCTAAATCTCTCAAACTCCGGGAGAGATTCTCAAAACCAAGGTTGACATGTTTCGAGTTCCTTTCAACCTTTTGGAAATCCCGCTGAAACTTTGGACATTCTCGCGAAGGGTTCCCAATCCCCGACAAGATTGGTACCCTTTCACGTCCAAATGTCTCAAACTCCGGGAGAGATTCTCAAAACCAAGGTTGACATGTTTCGAGTTCCTTTCAACATTTTGGAAATCCCGCTGAAACTTTGGACATTCTCGCGAAGGGTTCCCAATCCCCGACAAGACTGGTACCCTTTCACGTCCAAATCTCTCAAACTCCGGGAGAGATTCTCAAAACCAAGGTTGACATGTTTCGAGTTCCTTTCAACATTTTGGAAATCCCGCTGAAACTTTGGACATTCTCGCGAAGGGTTCCCAACCCCCGACAAGACTGGTACCCTTTCACGTCCAAATCTCTCAAACTCCGGGAGAGATTCTCAAAACCAAGGTTGACATGTTTCGAGTTCCTTTCAACATTTTGGAAATCCCGCTGAAACTTTGGACATTCTCGCGAAGGGTTCCCAATCCCCGACAAGATTGGTACCCTTTCACGTCCAAATCTCTCAAACTCCGGGAGAGATTCTCAAAACCAGGGTTGCCATGTTTCGAGTTCCCTTCAACATTTTGGAAATCCCGCTGAAACTTTGGACATTCTCGCGAAGGGTTCCCAATCCCCGACAAGATTGGTACCCTTTCACGTCTAAATCTCTCAAACTCCGGGAGAGATTCTCAAAACCAAGGTTGACATGTTTCGAGTTCCTTTCAACATTTTGGAAATCCCGCTGAAACTTTGGACATTCTCGCGAAGGGTTCCCAATCCCCGACAAGATTGGTACCCTTTCACGTCCAAATCTCTCAAACTCCGGGAGAGATTCTCAAAACCAAGGTTGACATGTTGCGAGTTCCTTTCAACATTTTGGAAATCCCGCTGAAACTTTGGACATTCTCGCGAAGGGTTCCCAATCCCCGACAAGACTGGTACCCTTTCACGTCCAAATCTCTCAAACTCCGGGAGAGATTCTCAAAACCAAGGTTGACATGTTTCGAGTTCCTTTCAACATTTTGGAAATCCCGCTGAAACTTTGGACATTCTCGCGAAGGGTTCCCAATCCCCGACAAGACTGGTACCCTTTCACGTCCAAATCTCTCAAACTCCGGGAGAGATTCTCAAAACCAAGGTTGACATGTTTCGAGTTCCTTTCAACATTTTGGAAATCCCGCTGAAACTTTGGACATTCTCGCGAAGGGTTCCCAATCCCCGACAAGATTGGTACCCTTTCACGTCCAGATCTCTCAAACTCCGGGAGAGATTCTCAAAACCAAGGTTGACATGTTTCGAGTTCCTTTCAACATTTTGGAAATCCCGCTGAAACTTTGGACATTCTCGCGAAGGGTTCCCAATCCCCGACAAGACTGGTACCCTTTCACGTCCAAATCTATCAAACTCCGGGAGAGATTCTCAAAACCAAGGTTGACATGTTTCGAGTTCGTTTCAACATTTTGGAAATCCCGCTGAAATTTTGGACATTCTCGCGAAGGGTTCCCAATCCCCGACAAGACTGGTACCCTTTCACGTCCAAATCTCTCAAACTCCGGGAGAGATTCTCAAAACCAAGGTTGACATGTTTCGAGTTCCTTTCAACATTTTGGAAATCCCGCTGAAACTTTGGACATTCTCGCGAAGGGTTCCCAATCCCCGACAAGACTGGTACCCTTTCACGTCCAAATCTCTCAAACTCCGGGAGAGATTCTCAAAACCAAGGTTGACATGTTTCGAGTTCCTTTCAACATTTTGGAAATCCCGCTGAAACTTTGGACATTCTCGCGAAGGGTTCCCAATCCCCGACAAGATTGGTAACCTTTCACGTCCAAATCTCTCAAACTCCGGGAGAGATTCTCAAAACCAAGGTTGACATGTTTCGAGTTCCTTTCAACATTTTGGAAATCCCGCTGAAACTTTGGACATTCTCGCGAAGGGTTCCCAATCCCCGACAAGACTGGTACCCTTTCACGTCCAAATCTCTCAAACTCCGGGAGAGATTCTCAAAACCAAGGTTGACATGTTTCGAGTTCCTTTCAACATTTTGGAAATCCCGCTGAAACTTTGGACATTCTCGCGAAGGGTTCCCAATCCCCGACAAGATTGGTACCCTTTCACGTCCAAATCTCTCAAACTCCGGGAGAGATTCTCAAAACCAAGGTTGACATGTTTCGAGTTCCTTTCAACATTTTGGAAATCCCGCTGAAACTTTGGACATTCTCGCGAAGGGTTCCCAATCCCCGACAAGACTGGTACCCTTTCACGTCCAAATCTCTCAAACTCCGGGAGAGATTCTCAAAACCAAGGTTGACATGTTTCGAGTTCCTTTCAACCTTTTGGAAATCCCGCTGAAACTTTGGACATTCTCGCGAAGGGTTCCCAATCCCCGACAAGACTGGTACCCTTTCACGTCCAAATCTCTCAAACTCCGGGAGAGATTCTCAAAACCAAGGTTGACATGTTTCGAGTTCCTTTCAACATTTTGGAAATCCCGCTGAAACTTTGGACATTCTCGCGAAGGGTTCCCAATCCCCGACAAGACTGGTACCCTTTCACGTCCAAATCTCTCAAACTCCGGGAGAGATTCTCAAAACCAAGGTTGACATGTTTCGAGTTCCTTTCAACCTTTTGGAAATCCCGCTGAAACTTTGGACATTCTCGCGAAGGGTTCCCAATCCCCGACAAGACTGGTACCCTTTCACGTCCAAATCTCTCAAACTCCGGGAGAGATTCTCAAAACCAAGGTTGACATGTTTCGAGTTCCTTTCAACCTTTTGGAAATCCCGCTGAAACTTTGGACATTCTCGCGAAGGGTTCCCAATCCCCGACAAGACTGGTACCCTTTCACGTCCAAATCTCTCAAACTCCGGGAGAGATTCTCAAAACCAAGGTTGACATGTTTCGAGTTCCTTTCAACATTTTGGAAATCCCGCTGAAACTTTGGACATTCTCGCGAAGGGTTCCCAACCCCCGACAAGACTGGTACCCTTTCACGTCCAAATCTCTCAAACTCCGGGAGAGATTCTCAAAACCAAGGTTGACATGTTTCGAGTTCCTTTCAACATTTTGGAAATCCCGCTGAAACTTTGGACATTCTCGCGAAGGGTTCCCAATCCCCGACAAGATTGGTACCCTTTCACGTCCAAATCTCTCAGACTCCGGGAGAGATTCTCAAAACCAGGGTTGCCATGTTTCGAGTTCCTTTCAACATTTGGGAAATCCCGCTGAAACTTTGGACATTCTCGCGAAGGGTTCCCAATCCCCGACAAGATTGGTACCCTTTCACGTCTAAATCTCTCAAACTCCGGGAGAGATTCTCAAAACCAAGGTTGACATGTTTCGAGTTCCTTTCAACATTTTGGAAATCCCGCTGAAACTTTGGACATTCTCGCGAAGGGTTCCCAATCCCCGACAAGATTGGTACCCTTTCACGTCCAAATCTCTCAAACTCCGGGAGAGATTCTCAAAACCAAGGTTGACATGTTGCGAGTTCCTTTCAACATTTTGGAAATCCCGCTGAAACTTTGGACATTCTCGCGAAGGGTTCCCAATCCCCGACAAGACTGGTACCCTTTCACGTCCAAATCTCTCAAAGTCCGGGAGAGATTCTCAAAACCAAGGTTGACATGTTTCGAGTTCCTTTCAACATTTTGGAAATCCCGCTGAAACTTTGGACATTCTCGCGAAGGGTTCCCAATCCCCGACAAGACTGGTACCCTTTCACGTCCAAATCTCTCAAACTCCGGGAGAGATTCTCAAAACCAAGGTTGACATGTTTCGAGTTCCTTTCAACATTTTGGAAATCCTGCTGAAACTTTGGACATTCTCGCGAAGGGTTCCCAATCCCCGACAAGATTGGTACCCTTTCACGTCCAGATCTCTCAAACTCCGGGAGAGATTCTCAAAACCAAGGTTGACATGTTTCGAGTTCCTTTCAACATTTTGGAAATCCCGCTGAAACTTTGGACATTCTCGCGAAGGGTTCCCAATCCCCGACAAGACTGGTACCCTTTCACGTCCAAATCTATCAAACTCCGGGAGAGATTCTCAAAACCAAGGTTGACATGTTTCGAGTTCGTTTCAACATTTTGGAAATCCCGCTGAAATTTTGGACATTCTCGCGAAGGGTTCCCAATCCCCGACAAGACTGGTACCCTTTCACGTCCAAATCTCTCAAACTCCGGGAGAGATTCTCAAAACCAAGGTTGACATGTTTCGAGTTCCTTTCAACATTTTGGAAATCCCGCTGAAACTTTGGACATTCTCGCGAAGGGTTCCCAATCCCCGACAAGACTGGTACCCTTTCACGTCCAAATCTCTCAAACTCCGGGAGAGATTCTCAAAACCAAGGTTGACATGTTTCGAGTTCCTTTCAACATTTTGGAAATCCCGCTGAAACTTTGGACATTCTCGCGAAGGGTTCCCAATCCCCGACAGGACTGGTACCCTTTCATGTCCAAATCTCTCAAACTCCGGGAGAGATTCTCAAAACCAAGGTTGACATGTTTCGAGTTCCTTTCAACATTTTGGAAATCCCGCTGAAACTTTGGACATTCTCGCGAAGGGTTCCCAATCCCCGACAAGACTGGTACCCTTTCACGTCCAAATCTCTCAAACTCCGGGAGAGATTCTCAAAACCAAGGTTGACATGTTTCGAGTTCCTTTCAACATTTTGGAAATCCCGCTGAAACTTTGGACATTCTCGCGAAGGGTTCCCAATCCCCGACAAGACTGGTACCCTTTCACGTCCAAATCTCTCAAACTCAGGGAGAGATTCTCAAAACCAAGGTTGACATGTTTCGAGTTCCTTTCAACATTTTGGAAATCCCGCTGAAACTTTGGACATTCTCGCGAAGGGTTCCCAATCCCCGACAAGACTGGTACCCTTTCACGTCCAAATCTCTCAAACTCCGGGAGAGATTCTCAAAACCAAGGTTGACATGTTTCGAGTTCCTTTCAACCTTTTGGAAATCCCGCTGAAACTTTGGACATTCTCGCGAAGGGTTCCCAATCCCCGACAAGATTGGTACCCTTTCACGTCCAAATCTCTCAAACTCTGGGAGAGATTCTCAAAACCAAGGTTGACATGTTTCGAGTTCCTTTCAACATTTTGGAAATCCCGCTGAAACTTTGGACATTCTCGCGAAGGGTTCCCAATCCCCGACAAGACTGGTACCCTTTCACGTCCAAATCTCTCAAACTCCGGGAGAGATTCTCAAAACCAAGGTTGACATGTTTCGAGTTCCTTTCAACATTTTGGAAATCCCGCTGAAACTTTGGACATTCTCGCGAAGGGTTCCCAACCCCCGACAAGACTGGTACCCTTTCACGTCCAAATCTCTCAAACTCCGGGAGAGATTCTCAAAACCAAGGTTGACATGTTTCGAGTTCCTTTCAACATTTTGGAAATCCCGCTGAAACTTTGGACATTCTCGCGAAGGGTTCCCAATCCCCGACAAGACTGGTACCCTTTCACGTCCAAATCTCTCAAACTCCGGGAGAGATTCTCAAAACCAAGGTTGCCATGTTTCGAGTTCCTTTCAACATTTTGGAAATCCCGCTGAAACTTTGGACATTCTCGCGAAGGGTTCCCAATCCCCGACAAGATTGGTACCCTTTCACGTCTAAATCTCTCCAACTCCGGGATAGATTCTCAAAACCAAGGTTGACATGTTTCGAGTTCCTTTCAACATTTTGGAAATCCCGCTGAAACTTTGGACATTCTCGCGAAGGGTTCCCAATCCCCGACAAGATTGGTACCCTTTCACGTCCAAATCTCTCAAACTCCGGGAGAGATTCTCAAAACCAAGGTTGACATGTTTCGAGTTCCTTTCAACATTTTGGAAATCCCGCTGAAACTTTGGACATTCTCGCGAACGTTTTCCAATCCCCGACAAGACTGGTACCCTTTCACGTCCAAATCTCTCAAACTCCGGGAGAGATTCTCAAAACCAAGGTTGACATGTTTCGAGTTCCTTTCAACATTTTGGAAATCCTGCTGAAACTTTGGAGATTCTCGCGAAGGGTTCCCAATCCCCGACAAGACTGGTACCCTTTCACGTCCAAATCTCTCAGACTCCGGGAGAGATTCTCAAAACCAAGGTTGACATGTTTCGAGTTCCTTTCAACATTTTGGAAATCCCGCTGAAACTTTGGACATTCTCGCGAAGGGTTCCCAATCCCCGACAAGACTGGTACCCTTTCACGTCCAAATCTCTCAAACTCCGGGAGAGATTCTCAAAATCAAGGTTGACATGTTTCGAGTTCCTTTCAACATTTTGGAAATCCCGCTGAAACTTTGGACATTCTCGCGAAGGGTTCCCAATCCCCGACAAGATTGGTACCCTTTCACGTCCAAATCTCTCAAACTCCGGGAGAGATTCTCAAAACCAAGGTTGACATGTTTCGAGTTCCTTTCAACATTTTGGAAATCCCGCTGAAACTTTGGACATTCTCGCAAAGGGTTCCCAATCCCCGACAAGACTGGTACCCTTTCACGTCCAAATCTCTCAAACTCCGGGAGAGATTCTCAAAATCAAGGTTGACATGTTTCGAGTTCCTTTCAACATTTTGGAAATCCCGCTGAAACTTTGGACATTCTCGCGAAGGGTTCCCAATCCCCGACAAGACTGGTACCCTTTCACGTCCAAATCTCTCAAACTCCGGGAGAGATTCTCAAAACCAAGGTTGACATGTTTCGAGTTCCTTTCAACATTTTGGAAATCCCGCTGAAACTTTGGACATTCTCGCGAAGGGTTCCCAATCCCCGACAAGACTGGTACCCTTTCACGTCCAAATCTCTCAAACTCCGGGAGAGATTCTCAAAACCAAGGTTGACATGTTTCGAGTTCCTTTCAACATTTTGGAAATCCCGCTGAAACTTTGGACATTCTCGCGAAGGGTTCCCAATCCCCGACAAGACTGGTACCCTTTCACGTCCAAATCTCTCAAACTCCGGGAGAGATTCTCAAAACCAAGGTTGACATGTTTCGAGTTCCTTTCAACATTTTGGAAATCCCGCTGAAACTTTGGACATTCTCGCGAAGGGTTCCCAATCCCCGACAAGACTGGTACCCTTTCACGTCCAAATCTCTCAAACTCCGGGAGAGATTCTCAAAACCAAGGTTGACATGTTTCGAGTTCCTTTCAACATTTTGGAAATCCCGCTGAAACTTTGGACATTCTCGCGAAGGGTTCCCAATCCCCGACAAGACTGGTACCCTTTCACGTCCAAATCTCTCAAACTCCGGGAGAGATTCTCTAAACCAAGGTTGACATGTTTCGAGTTCCTTTCAACATTTTGGAAATCCCGCTGAAACTTTGGACATTCTCGCGAAGGGTTCCCAATCCCCGACATGACTGGTACCCTTTCACGTCCAAATCTCTCAAACTCTGGGAGAGATTCTCAAAACCAAGGTTGACATGTTTCGAGTTCCTTTCAACATTTTGGAAATCCCGCTGAAACTTTGGACATTCTCGCGAAGGGTTCCCAATCCCCGACAAGACTGGTACCCTTTCACGTCCAAATCTCTCAAACTCCGGGAGAGATTCTCAAAACCAAGGTTGACATGTTTCGAGTTCCTTTCAACATTTTGGAAATCCCGCTGAAACTTTGGACATTCTCGCGAAGGGTTCCCAATCCCCGACAAGACTGGTACCCTTTCACGTCCAAATCTCTCAAACTCCGGGAGAGATTCTCAAAACCAAGGTTGACATGTTTCGAGTTCCTTTCAACCTTTTGGAAATCCCGCTGAAACTTTGGACATTCTCGCGAAGGGTTCCCAATCCCCGACAAGACTGGTACCCTTTCACGTCCAAATCTCTCAAAGTCCGGGAGAGATTCTCAAAACCAAGGTTGACATGTTTCGAGTTCCTTTCAACCTTTTGGAAATCCCGCTGAAACTTTGGACATTCTCGCGAAGGGTTCCCAATCCCCGACAAGACTGGTACCCTTTCACGTCCAAATCTCTCAAACTCCGGGAGAGATTCTCAAAACCAAGGTTGACATGTTTCGAGTTCCTTTCAACCTTTTGGAAATCCCGCTGAAACTTTGGACATTCTCGCGAAGGGTTCCCAATCCCCGACAAGATTGGTACCCTTTCACGTCCAAATCTCTCAAACTCTGGGAGAGATTCTCAAAACCAAGGTTGACATGTTTCGAGTTCCTTTCAACATTTTGGAAATCCCGCTGAAACTTTGGACATTCTCGCGAAGGGTTCCCAATCCCCGACAAGACTGGTACCCTTTCACGTCCAAATCTCTCAAACTCCGGGAGAGATTCTCAAAACCAAGGTTGACATGTTTCGAGTTCCTTTCAACATTTTGGAAATCCCGCTGAAACTTTGGACATTCTCGCGAAGGGTTCCCAATCCCCGACAAGACTGGTACCCTTTCACGTCCAAATCTCTCAAACTCCGGGAGAGATTCTCAAAACCAAGGTTGACATGTTTCGAGTTCCTTTCAACATTTTGGAAATCCCGCTGAAACTTTGGACATTCTCGCGAAGGGTTCCCAATCCCCGACAAGACTGGTACCCTTTCACGTCCAAATCTCTCAAACTCCGGGAGAGATTCTCAAAACCAAGGTTGACATGTTTCGAGTTCCTTTCAACATTTTGGAAATCCCGCTGAAACTTTGGACATTCTCGCGAAGGGTTCCCAATCCCCGACAAGACTGGTACCCTTTCACGTCCAAATCTCTCAAACTCCGGGAGAGATTCTCAAAACCAAGGTTGACATGTTTCGAGTTCCTTTCAACATTTGGGAAATCCCGCTGAAACTTTGGACATTCTCGCGAAGGGTTCCCAATCCCCGACAAGACTGGTACCCTTTCACGTCCAAATCTCTCAAACTCCGGGAGAGATTCTCAAAACCAAGGTTGACATGTTTCGAGTTCCTTTCAACATTTTGGAAATCCCACTGAAACTTTGGACATTCTCGCGAAGGGTTCCCAATCCCCGACAAGACTGGTACCCTTTCACGTCCAAATCTCTCAAACTCCGGGAGAGATTCTCAAAACCAAGGTTGACATGTTTCGAGTTCCTTTCAACATTTTGGAAATCCCGCTGAAACTTTGGACATTCTCGCGAAGGGTTCCCAATCCCCGACAAGACTGGTACCCTTTCACGTCCAAATCTCTCAAACTCCGGGAGAGATTCTCAAAACCAAGGTTGACATGTTTCGAGTTCCTTTCAACATTTTGGAAATCCCGCTGAAACTTTGGACATTCTCGCGAAGGGTTCCCAATCCCCGACATGACTGGTACCCTTTCACGTCCAAATCTCTCAAACTCCGGGAGAGATTCTCAAAACCAAGGTTGACATGTTTCGAGTTCCTTTCAACATTTTGGAAATCCCGCTGAAACTTTGGACATTCTCGCGAAGGGTTCCCAATGCCCGACAAGACTGGTACCCTTTCACGTCCAAATCTCTCAAACTCCGGGAGAGATTCTCAAAACCAAGGTTGACATGTTTCGAGTTCCTTTCAACATTTTGGAAATCCCGCTGAAACTTTGGACATTCTCGCGAAGGGTTCCCAATCCCCGACAAGACTGGTACCCTTTCACGTCCAAATCTCTCAAACTCCGGGAGAGATTCTCAAAACCAAGGTTGACATGTTTCGAGTTCCTTTCAACCTTTTGGAAATCCCGCTGAAACTTTGGACATTCTCGCGAAGGGTTCCCAATCCCCGACAAGACTGGTACCCTTTCACATCCAAATCTCTCAAACTCCGGGAGAGATTCTCAAAACCAAGGTTGACATGTTTCGAGTTCCTTTCAACATTTTGGAAATCCCGCTGAAACTTTGGACACTCTCGCGAAGGGTTGCCAATCCCCGACAAGACTGGTACCCTTT
This sequence comes from Streptopelia decaocto, assembly GCF_964273445.1. NCBI lineage: Eukaryota > Metazoa > Chordata > Aves > Columbiformes > Columbidae > Streptopelia > Streptopelia decaocto. Next base: position 79,980 of record NW_028116272.1, read on the forward strand.
CACGTCCAAATCTCTCAAACTCCGGGAGAGATTCTCAAAACCAAGGTTGACATGTTTCGAGTTCCTTTCAACATTTTGGAAATCCCGCTGAAACTTTGGACATTCTCGCGAAGGGTTCCCAATCCCCGACAAGATTGGTACCCTTTCACGTCCAGATCTCTCAAACTCCAGGAGAGATTCTGAAAACCAAGGTTGACATGTTTCGAGTTCCTTTCAACATTTTGGAAATCCCGCTGAAACTTTGGACATTCTCGCGAAGGGTTCCCAATCCCCGACAAGATTGGTACCCTTTCACGTCCAGATCTCTCAAACTCCGGGAGAGATTCTCAAAACCAAGGTTGACATGTTTCGAGTTCCTTTCAACATTTTGGAAATCCCGCTGAAACTTTGGACATTCTCGCGAAGGGTTCTCAATCCCTGACAAGATTGGTACCCTTTCACGTCCAAATCTCTCAAACTCCGGGAGAGATTCTCAAAACCAAGGTTGACATGTTTCGAGTTCCTTTCAACATTTTGGAAATCCCGCTGAAACTTTGGACATTCTCGCGAAGGGTTCCCAATCCCCGACAAGATTGGTACCCTTTCACGTCCAAATCTCTCCAACTCCGGGATAGATTCTCAAAACCAAGGTTGACATGTTTCGAGTTCCTTTCAACATTTTGGAAATCCCGCTGAAACTTTGGACATTCTCGCGAAGGGTTCCCAATCCCCGACAAGATTGGTACCCTTTCACGTCCAAATCTCTCAAACTCCGGGAGAGATTCTCAAAACCAAGGTTGACATGTTTCGAGTTCCTTTCAACATTTTGGAAATCCCGCTGAAATTTTGGACATTGTCGCGAAGGGTTCCCAATCCCCGACAAGATTGGTACCCTTTCACGTCCAAATCTCTCAAATTCCGGGATAGATTCTCAAAACCAAGGTTGACATGTTTCGAGTTCCTTTCAACATTCTGGAAATCCCGCTGAAACTTTGGACATTCTCGCGAATGGTTCCCAATCCCCGACAAGACTGGTACCGTTTCACGTCCAAATCTCTCAAACTCCGGGAGAGATTCTCAAAACCAAGGTTGACATGTTTCGAGTTCCTTTCAACATTTTGGAAATCCCGCTGAAACTTTGGACATTCTCACGAAGGGTTCCCAATCCCCGACAAGACTGGTACCCATTCACGTCCAGATCTCTCAAACTCCGGGAGAGATTCTCAAAACCAAGGTTGACATGTTTCGAGTTCCTTTCAACATTTTGGAAATCCCGCTGAAACTTTGGACATTCTCGCGAAGGGTTCCCAATCCCCGACAAGACTGGTACCCTTTCACGTCCAAATCTCTCAAACTCCGGGAGAGATTCTCAAAACCAAGGTTGACATGTTGCGAGTTCCTTTCAACATTTTGGAAATCCCGCTGAAACTTTGGACATTCTCGCGAAGGGTTCCCAATCCCCGACAAGATTGGTACCCTTTCACGTCCAGATCTCTCAAACTCCGGGAGAGATTCTCAAAACCAAGGTTGACATGTTTCGAGTTCCTTTCAACATTTTGGAAATCCCGCTGAAACTTTGGACATTCTCGCGAAGGGTTCCCAATCCCCGACAAGACTGGTACCCTTTCACGTCCAAATCTCTCAAACTCCGGAAGAGATTCTCAAAACCAAGGTTGACATGTTTCGAGTTCCTTTCAACATTTTGGAAATCCCGCTGAAACTTTGGACATTCTCGCGAAGGGTTCCCAATCCCCGACAAGATTGGTACCCTTTCACGTCCAAATCTCTCAAACTCCGGGAGAGATTCTCAAAACCAAGGTTGACATGTTTCGAGTTCCTTTCAACATTTTGGAAACCCCGCTGAAACTTTGGACATTCTCGCGAAGGGTTCCCAATCCCCGACAAGACTGGTACCCTTTCACGTCCAAATCTCTCAAACTCCGGGAGAGATTCTCAAAACCAAGGTTGACATGTTTCGAGTTCCTTTCAACATTTTGGAAATCCCGCTGAAACTTTGGACATTCTCACGAAGGGTTCCCAATCCCCGACAAGACTGGTACCCATTCACGTCCAGATCTCTCAAACTCCGGGAGAGATTCTCAAAACCAAGGTTGACATGTTTCGAGTTCCTTTCAACATTTTGGAAATCCCGCTGAAACTTTGGACATTCTCGCGAAGGGTTCCCAATCCCTGACAAGACTGGTACCCTTTCACGTCCAAATCTCTCAAACTCCGGGAGAGATTCTCAAAACCAAGGTTGACATGTTGCGAGTTCCTTTCAACATTTTGGAAATCCCGCTGAAACTTTGGACATTCTCGCGAAGGGTTCCCAATCCCCGACAAGATTGGTACACTTTCACGTCCAGATCTCTCAAACTCCGGGAGAGATTCTCAAAACCAAGGTTGACATGTTTCGAGTTCCTTTCAACATTTTGGAAATCCCGCTGAAACTTTGGACATTCTCGCGAAGGGTTCCCAATCCCCGACAAGACTGGTACCCTTTCACGTCCAAATCTCTCAAACTCCGGAAGAGATTCTCAAAACCAAGGTTGACATGTTTCGAGTTCCTTTCAACATTTTGGAAATCCAGCTGAAACTTTGGACATTCTCGCGAAGGGTTCCCAATCCCCGACAAGATTGGTACCCTTTCACGTCCAGATCTCTCAAACTCCGGGAGAGATTCTCAAAACCAAGGTTGACATGTTTCGAGTTCCTTTCAACATTTTGGAAATCCCGCTGAAACTTTGGACATTCTCGCGAAGGGTTCCCAATCCCCGACAAGATTGGTACCCTTTCACGTCCAAATCTCTCAAACTCCGGGAGAGATTCTCAAAACCAAGGTTGACATGTTTCGAGTTCCTTTCAACATTTTGGAAATCCCGCTGAAACTTTGGACATTCTCGCGAAGGGTTCCCAATCCCCGACAAGACTGGTACCCTTTCACGTCCAAATCTCTCAAAGTCCGGGAGAGATTCTCAAAACCAATGTTGACATGTTTCGAGTTCCTTTCAACATTTTGGAAATCCCGCTGAAACTTTGGACATTCTCGCGAAGGGTTCCCAATCCCCGACAAGACTGGTACCCTTTCACGTCCAAATCTCTCAAACTCCGGGAGAGATTCTCAAAACCAAGGTTGACATATTTCGAGTTCCTTTCAACATTTTGGAAATCCCGCTGAAACTTTGGACATTCTCGCGAAGGGTTCTCAATCCCTGACAAGACTGGTACCCTTTCACGTCCAAATCTCTCAAACTCCGGGAGAGATTCTCAAAACCAAGGTTGACATGTTTCGAGTTCCTTTCAACATTTTGGAAATCCCGCTGAAACTTTGGACATTCTCGCGAAGGGTTCCCAATCCCCGACAAGATTGGTACCCTTTCACGTCCAAATCTCTCAAACTCCGGGAGAGATTCTCAAAACCAAGGTTGACATGTTTCGAGTTCCTTTCAACATTTTGGAAATCCCGCTGAAACTTTGGACATTCTCGTGAAGGGTTCCCAATCCCCGACAAGATTGGTACCCTTTCACGTCCAAATCTCTCAAACTCCGGGAGAGATTCTCAAAACCAAGGTTGACATGTTTCGAGTTCCTTTCAACATTTTGGAAATCCCGCTGAAACTTTGGACATTCTCGCGAAGGGTTCCCAATCCCCGACAAGATTGGTTCCCTTTCACGTCCAGATCTCTCAAACTCCAGGAGAGATTCTCAAAACCAAGGTTGACATGTTTCGAGTTCCTTTCAACATTTTGGAAATCCCGCTGAAACTTTGGACATTCTCGCGAAGGGTTCCCAATCCCCGACAAGACTGGTACCCTTTCACGTCCAAATCTCTCAAACTCCGGGAGAGATTCTCAAAACCAAGGTTGACATGTTTCGAGTTCCTTTCAACATTTTGGAAATCCCGCTGAAACTTTGGACATTGTCGCGAAGGGTTCCCAATCCCCGACAAGACTGGTACCCTTTCACGTCCAAATATCTCAAACTCCGGGAGAGATTCTCAAAACCAAGGTTGACATGTTTCGAGTTCCTTTCAACATTTTGGAAATCCCGCTGAAACTTTGGACATTCTCGCGAAGGGTTCCCAATCCCCGACAAGACTGGTACCCTTTCACGTCCAAATCTCTCAAACTCCGGGAGAGATTCTCAAAACCAAGGTTGACATGTTTCGTGTTCCTTTCAACATTTTGGAAATCCCGCTGAAACTTTGGACATTCTCGCAAAGGGTTCCCAATCCCCGACAAGACTGGTACCCTTTCACGTCCAGATCTCTCAAACTCCCGGAGAGATTCTCAAACCCAGGCTGACATGTTTTGAGTTCCTTTCAACATTTTGGAAATCCCGCTGAAACTTTGGACATTCTCGCGAAGGGTTTCCAATCCCCGACAAGACTGGTACCCTTTCACGTCCAAATCTCTCAAACTCCGGGAGAGATTCTCAAAACCAAGGTTGACATGTTTCGAGTTCCTTTCAACATTTTGGAAATCCCGCTGAAACTTTGGACATACTCGCGAAGGGTTCCCAATCCCCGACAAGATTGGTACCCTTTCACGTCCAAATCTCTCAAACTCCGGGAGAGATTCTCAAAACCAAGGTTGACATGTTTCGAGTTCCTTTCAACATTTTGGAAATCCCGCTGAAACTTTGGACATTCTCGCGAAGGGTTCCCAATCCCCGACAAGACTGGTACCCTTTCACGTCCAGATCTCTCAAACTCCGGGAGAGATTCTCAAAACCAAGGTTGACATGTTTCGAGTTCCTTTCAACATTTTGGAAATCCCGCTGAAACTTTGGACATTCTCGCGAAGGGTTCCCAATCCCCGACAAGACTGGTACCCTTTCACGTCCAAATCTCTCAAAGTCCGGGAGAGATTCTCAAAACCAAGGTTGACATGTTTCGAGTTCCTTTCAACATTTTGGAAATCCCGCTGAAACTTTGGACATTCTGGCGAAGGGTTCCCAATCCCCGACAAGACTGGTACCCTTTCACGTCCAAATCTCTCAAACTCCGGGAGAGATTCTCAAAACCAAGGTTGACATGTTTCGAGTTCCTTTCAACATTTTCGAAATCCTGCTGAAACTTTGGACATTCTCGCGAAGGGTTCCCAATCCCCAACAAGACTGGTACCCTTTCACGTCCAAATCTCTCAAACTCCGGGAGAGATTCTCAAAACCAAGGTTGACATGTTTCGAGTTCCTTTCAACATCTTGGAAATCCCGCTGAAACTTTGGACATTCTCGCGAAGGGTTCCCAATCCCCGACAAGATTGGTACCCTTTCACGTCCAAATCTCTCAAACTCTGGGAGAGATTCTCAAAACCAAGGTTGACATGTTACGAGTTCCTTTCAACATTTTGGAAATCCCGCTGAAACTTTGGACATTCTCGCGAAGGGTTCCCAATCCCCGACAAGATTGGTACCCTTTCACGTCCAAATCTCTCAAACTCCGGGAGAGATTCTCAAAACCAAGGTTGACATGTTTCGAGTTCCTTTCAACATTTTGGAAATCCCGCTGAAACTTTGGACATTCTCGCGAAGGGTTCCCAATCCCCGACAAGACTGGTACCCTTTCACGTCCAAATCTCTCAAAGTCCGGGAGAGATTCTCAAAACCAATGTTGACATGTTTCGAGTTCCTTTCAACATTTTGGAAATCCCGCTGAAACTTTGGACATTCTCACGAAGGGTTCCCAATCCCCGACAAGACTGGTACCCTTTCACGTCCAAATCTCTCAAACTCCGGGAGAGATTCTCAAAACCAAGGTTGACATATTTCGAGTTCCTTTCAACATTTTGGAAATCCCGCTGAAACTTTGGACATTCTCGCGAAGGGTTCTCAATCCCTGACAAGACTGGTACCCTTTCACGTCCAAATCTCTCAAACTCCGGGAGAGATTCTCAAAACCAAGGTTGACATGTTTCGAGTTCCTTTCAACATTTTGGAAATCCCGCTGAAACTTTGGACATTCTCGCGAAGGGTTCCCAATCCCCGACAAGATTGGTACCCTTTCACGTCCAAATCTCTCCAACTCCGGGAGAGATTCTCAAAACCAAGGTTGACATGTTTCGAGTTCCTTTCAACATTTTGGAAATCCCGCTGAAACTTTGGACATTCTCGTGAAGGGTTCCCAATCCCCGACAAGACTGGTACCCTTTCACGTCCAAATCTCTCAAACTCCGGGAGAGATTCTCAAAACCAAGGTTGACATGTTTCGAGTTCCTTTCAACATTTTGGAAATCCCGCTGAAACTTTGGACATTCTCGCGAAGGGTTCCCAATCCCCGACAAGATTGGTTCCCTTTCACGTCCAGATCTCTCAAACTCCAGGAGAGATTCTCAAAACCAAGGTTGACATGTTTCGAGTTCCTTTCAACATTTTGGAAATCCCGCTGAAACTTTGGACATTCTGGCGAAGGGTTCCCAATCCCCGACAAGACTGGTACCCTTTCACGTCCAAATCTCTCAAACTCCGGGAGAGATTCTCAAAACCAAGGTTGACATGTTTCGAGTTCCTTTCAACATTTTGGAAATCCCGCTGAAACTTTGGACATTGTCGCGAAGGGTTCCCAATCCCCGACAAGACTGGTACCCTTTCACGTCCAAATATCTCAAACTCCGGGAGAGATTCTCAAAACCAAGGTTGACATGTTTCGAGTTCCTTTCAACATTTTGGAAATCCCGCTGAAACTTTGGACATTCTCGCGAAGGGTTCCCAATCCCCGACAAGACTGGTACCCTTTCACGTCCAAATCTCTCAAACTCCGGGAGAGATTCTCAAAACCAAGGTTGACATGTTTCGTGTTCCTTTCAACATTTTGGAAATCCCGCTGAAACTTTGGACATTCTCGCAAAGGGTTCCCAATCCCCGACAAGACTGGTACCCTTTCACGTCCAGATCTCTCAAACTCCCGGAGAGATTCTCAAACCCAGGCTGACATGTTTTGAGTTCCTTTCAACATTTTGGAAATCCCGCTGAAACTTTGGACATTCTCGCGAAGGGTTTCCAATCCCCGACAAGACTGGTACCCTTTCACGTCCAAATCTCTCAAACTCCGGGAGAGATTCTCAAAACCAAGGTTGACATGTTTCGAGTTCCTTTCAACATTTTGGAAATCCCGCTGAAACTTTGGACATACTCGCGAAGGGTTCCCAATCCCCGACAAGATTGGTACCCTTTCACGTCCAAATCTCTCAAACTCCGGGAGAGATTCTCAAAACCAAGGTTGACATGTTTCGAGTTCCTTTCAACATTTTGGAAATCCCGCTGAAACTTTGGACATTCTCGCGAAGGGTTCCCAATCCCCGACAAGACTGGTACCCTTTCACGTCCAAATCTCTCAAACTCCGGGAGAGATTCTCAAAACCAAGGTTGACATGTTTCGAGTTCCTTTCAACATTTTGGAAATCCCGCTGAAACTTTGGACATTCTCGCGAAGGGTTCCCAATCCCCGACAAGACTGGTACCCTTTCACGTCCAAATCTCTCCAACTCCGGGAGAGATTCTCAAAACCAAGGTTGACATGTTTCGAGTTCCTTTCAACATTTTGGAAATCCCGCTGAAACTTTGGACATTCTGGCGAAGGGTTCCCAATCCCCGACAAGACTGGTACCCTTTCACGTCCAAATCTCTCAAACTCCGGGAGAGATTCTCAAAACCAAGGTTGACATGTTTCGAGTTCCTTTCAACATTTTGGAAATCCCGCTGAAACTTTGGACATTCTCGCGAAGGGTTCCCAATCCCCAACAAGACTGGTACCCTTTCACGTCCAAATCTCTCAAACTCCGGGAGAGATTCTCAAAACCAAGGTTGACATGTTTCGAGTTCCTTTCAACATCTTGGAAATCCCGCTGAAACTTTGGACATTCTCGCGAAGGGTTCCCAATCCCCGACAAGATTGGTACCCTTTCACGTCCAAATCTCTCAAACTCTGGGAGAGATTCTCAAAACCAAGGTTGACATGTTACGAGTTCCTTTCAACATTTTGGAAATCCCGCTGAAACTTTGGACATTCTCGCGAAGGGTTCCCAATCCCCGACAAGACTGGTACCCTTTCACGTCCAAATCTCTCAAACTCCGGGAGAGATTCTCAAAACCAAGGCTGACATGTTTCGAGTTCCTTTCAACATTTTGGAAATCCCGCTGAAACTTTGGGCATTCTCGCGAAGGGTTCCCAATCCCCGACAAGACTGTTACCCTTTCACGTCCAAATCTCTCAAACTCCGGGAGAGATTCTCAAAACCAAGGTTGACATGTTTCGAGTTCCTTTCAACATTTTGGAAATCCCGCTGAAACTTTGGACATTCTCGCGAAGGGTTCCCAATCCCCGATAAGATTGGTACCCTTTCACTTCCAGATCTCTCAAACTCCGGGAGAGATTCTCAAACCCAAGCTGACATGTTTCGAGTTCCTTTCAACATTTTGGAAATCCCGCTGAAACTTTGGACATTCTCGCGAAGGGTTCCCAATCCCCGACAAGACTGGTACCCTTTCACGTCCAAATCTCTCAAACTCCGGGAGAGATTCTCAAAACCAAGGTTGACATGTTTCGAGTTCCTTTCAACATTTTGGAAATCCCGCTGAAACTTTGGACATTCTGGCGAAGGGTTCCCAATCCCCGACAAGACTGGTACCCTTTCACGTCCAAATCTCTCAAAATCCGGGAGAGATTCTCAAAACCAAGGTTGACATGTTTCGAGTTCCTTTCAACATTTTGGAAATCCCGCTGAAACTTTGGACATTCTCGCGAAGGGTTCCCAATCCCCGACAAGATTGGTACCCTTTCACGTCCAAATCTCTCAAACTCTGGGAGAGATTCTCAAAACCAAGGTTGACATGTTTCGAGTTCCTTTCAACATTTTGGAAATCCCGCTGAAACTTTGGACATTCTCGCGAAGGGTTCCCAATCCCCGACAAGACTGGTACCCTTTCACGTCCAAATCTCTCAAACTCCGGGAGAGATTCTCAAAACCAAGGCTGACATGTTTCGAGTTCCTTTCAACATTTTGGAAATCCCGCTGAAACTTTGGACATTCTGGCGAAGGGTTCCCAATCCCCGACAAGATTGGTACCCTTTCACGTCCAAATCTCTCAAACTCCGGGAGAGATTCTCAAAACCAAGGTTGACATGTTTCGAGTTCCTTTCAACATTTTGGAAATCCCGCTGAAACTTTGGGCATTCTCGCGAAGGGTTCCCAATCCCCGACAAGACTGGTACCCTTTCACGTCCAAATCTCTCAAACTCCGGGAGAGATTCTCAAAACCAAGGTTGACATGTTTCGAGTTCCTTTCAACATTTTGGAAATCCCGCTGAAACTTTGGACATTCTCGCGAAGGGTTCCCAATCCCCGATAAGATTGGTACCCTTTCACGTCCAGATCTCTCAAACTCCGGGAGAGATTCTCAAACCCAAGCTGACATGTTTCGAGTTCCTTTCAACATTTTGGAAATCCCGCTGAAACTTTGGACATTCTCGCGAAGGGTTCCCAATCCCCGACAAGACTGGTACCCTTTCACGTCCAAATCTCTCCAACTCCGGGAGAGATTCTCAAAACCAAGGTTGACATGTTTCAAGTTCCTTTCAACATTTTGGAAATCCCGCTGAAACTTTGGACATTCTGGCGAAGGGTTCCCAATCCCCGACAAGACTGGTACCCTTTCACGTCCAAATCTCTCAAACTCCGGGAGAGATTCTCAAAACCAAGGTTGACATGTTTCGAGTTCCTTTCAACATTTGGGAAATCCCGCTGAAACTTTGGACATTCTCGCGAAGGGTTCCCAATCCCCGACAAGACTGGTACCCTTTCACGTCCAAATCTCTCAAACTCCGGGAGAGATTCTCAAAACCAAGGTTGACATGTTTCGAGTTCCTTTCAACATTTTGGAAATCCCGCTGAAACTTTGGACATTCTCGCGAAGGGTTCCCAATCCCCGACAAGACTGGTACACTTTCACGTCCAAATCTCTCAAACTCCAGGAGAGATTCTCAAAACCAAGGTTGACATGTTTCGAGTTCCTTTCAACATTTTGGAAATCCCGCTGAAACTTTGGACATTCTCGCGAAGGGTTCCCAATCCCCGACAAGACTGTTACCCTTTCACGTCCAAATCTCTCAAACTCCGGGAGAGATTCTCAAAACCAAGGTTGACATGTTTCGAGTTCCTTTCAACATTTTGGAAATCCCGCTGAAACTTTGGACATTCTCGCGAAGGGTTCCCAATCCCCGACAAGACTGGTACCCTTTCACGTCCAAATCTCTCAAACTCCGGGAGAGATTCTCAAAACCAAGGTTGACATGTTTCGAGTTCCTTTCAACATTTTGGAAATCTCGCTGAAACTTTGGACATTCTCGCAAAGGGTTCCCAATCCCCGACAAGACTGGTACCCTTTCACGTCCAAATCTCTCAAACTCCGGGAGAGATTCTCAAAACCAAGGTTGACATGTTTCGAGTTCCTTTCAACATTTTGGAAATCCCGCTGAAACTTTGGACATTCTCGCGAAGGGTTCCCAATCCCCGACAAGATTGGTTCCCTTTCACGTCCAGATCTCTCAAACTCCGGGAGAGATTCTCAAAACCAAGGTTGACATGTTTCGAGTTCCTTTCAACATTTTGGAAATCCCGCTGAAACTTTGGACATTCTGGCGAAGGGTTCCCAATCCCCGACAAGACTGGTACCCTTTCACGTCCAAATCTCTCAAACTCCGGGAGAGATTCTCAAAACCAAGGTTGACATGTTTCGAGTTCCTTTCAACATTTGGGAAATCCCGCTGAAACTTTGGACATTCTCGCGAAGGGTTCCCAATCCCCGACAAGACTGGTACCCTTTCACGTCCAAATCTCTCAAACTCTGGGAGAGATTCTCAAAACCAAGGTTGACATGTTTCGAGTTCCTTTCAACATTTTGGAAATCCCGCTGAAACTTTGGATATTCTCGCGAAGGGTTCCCAATCCCCGACAAGATTGTTTCCCTTTCACGTCCAGATCTCTCAAACTCCGGGAGAGATTCTCAAAACCAAGGTTGACATGTTTCGAGTTCCTTTCAACATTTTGGAAATCCCGCTGAAACTTCGGACATTCTCGCGAAGGGTTCCCAATCCCCGACAAGACTGGTACACTTTCACGTCCAAATCTCTCAAACTCCGGGAGAGATTCTCAAAACCAAGGTTGACATGTTTCGAGTTCCTTTCAACATTTTGGAAATCCCGCTGAAACTTTGGACATTCTCGCGAAGGGTTCCCAATCCCCGACAAGACTGGTACCCTTTCACGTCCAAATCTCTCAAACTCTGGGAGAGATTCTCAAAACCAAGGTTGACATGTTTCGAGTTCCTTTCAACATTTTGGAAATCCCGCTGAAACTTTGGACATTCTCACGAAGGGTTCCCAATCCCCGACAAGACTGGTACCCTTTCACGTCCAAATCTCTCAAACTCCAGGAGAGATTCTCAAAACCAAGGTTGACATGTTTCGAGTTCCTTTCAACATTTTGGAAATCCCGCTGAAACTTTGGACATTCTCGCGAAGGGTTCCCAATCCCCGACAAGACTGGTACCCTTTCACGTCCAAATCTCTCAAACTCCAAGAGATTCTCAAAACCAAGGTTGACATGTTTCGAGTTCCTTTCAACATTTTGGAAATCCCGCTGAAACTTTGGACATTCTCGCGAAGGGTTCCCAATCCCCGACAAGATTGGTACCCTTTCACGTCCAGATCTCTCAAACTCTGGGAGAGATTCTCAAACCCAGGCTGACATGTTTCGAGTTCCTTTCAACATTTTGGAAATCCCGCTGAAACTTTGGACATTCTCGCGAAGGGTTTCCAATCCCCGACAAGACTGGTACCCTTTCACGTCCAAATCTCTCAAACTCCGGGAGAGATTCTCAAAACCAAGGTTGACATGTTTCGAGTTCCTTTCAACATTTTGGAAATCCCGCTGAAACTTTGGACATTCTCGCGAAGGGTTCCCAATCCCCGACAAGACTGGTACCCTTTCACGTCCAAATCTCTCAAACTCCGGGAGAGATTCTCAAAACCAAGGTTGACATGTTTCGAGTTCCTTTCAACATTTTGGAAATCCCGCTGAAACTTTGGACATTCTCGCGAAGGGTTCCCAATCCCCGACAAGATTGGTTCCCTTTCACGTCCAGATCTCTCAAACTCCGGGAGAGATTCTCAAAACCAAGGTTGACATGTTTCGAGTTCCTTTCAACATTTTGGAAATCCCGCTGAAACTTTGGACATTCTGGCGAAGGGTTCCCAATCCCCGACAAGACTGGTACCCTTTCACGTCCAAATCTCTCAAACTCCGGGAGAGATTCTCAAAACCAAGGTTGACATGTTTCGAGTTCCTTTCAACATTTTGGAAATCCCGCTGAAACTTTGGACATTCTCGCGAAGGGTTCCCAATCCCCGACAAGACTGGCACCCTTTCACGTCCAAATCTCTCAAACTCCGGGAGAGATTCTCAAAACCAAGGTTGACATGTTTCGAGTTCCTTTCAACATTTTGGAAATCCCGCTGAAACTTTGGACATTCTCGCGAAGGGTTCCCAATCCCCGACAAGACTGGTACCCTTTCACGTCCAAATCTCTCAAACTCTGGGAGAGATTCTCAAAACCAAGGTTGACATGTTTCGAGTTCCTTTCAACATTTTGGAAATCCCGCTGAAACTTTGGACATTCTCGCGAAGGGTTCCCAATCCCCGACAAGACTGGTACCCTTTCACGTCCAAATCTCTCAAACTCCAGGAGAGATTCTCAAAACCAAGGTTGACATGTTTCGAGTTCCTTTCAACATTTTGGAAATCCCGCTGAAACTTTGGACATTCTCGCGAAGGGTTCCCAATCCCCGACAAGATTGGTTCCCTTTCACGTCCAGATCTCTCAAACTCCGGGAGAGATTCTCAAAACCAAGGTTGACATGTTTCGAGTTCCTTTCAACATTTTGGAAATCCCGCTGAAACTTTGGACATTCTCGCGAAGGGTTCCCAATCCCCGACAAGACTGGTACCCTTTCACGTCCAAATCTCTCAAACTCCGGGAGAGATTCTCAAAACCAAGGTTGACATGTTTCGAGTTCCTTTCAACATTTTGGAAATCCCGCTGAAACTTTGGACATTCTCGCGAAGGGTTCCCAATCCCCGACAAGACTGGCACCCTTTCACGTCCAAATCTCTCAAACTCCGGGAGAGATTCTCAAAACCAAGGTTGACATGTTTCGAGTTCCTTTCAACATTTGGGAAATCCCGCTGAAACTTTGGACATTCTCGCGAAGGGTTCCCAATCCCCGACAAGACTGGTACCCTTTCACGTCCAAATCTCTCAAACTCTGGGAGAGATTGTCAAAACCAAGGTTGACATGTTTCGAGTTCCTTTCAACATTTTGGAAATCCCGCTGAAACTTTGGACATTCTCGCGAAGGGTTCCCAATCCCCGACAAGACTGGTACCCTTTCACGTCCAAATCTCTCAAACTCCAGGAGAGATTCTCAAAACCAAGGTTGACATGTTTCGAGTTCCTTTCAACATTTTGGAAATCCCGCTGAAACTTTGGACATTCTCGCGAAGGGTTCCCAATCCCCGACAAGACTGGTACCCTTTCACGTCCAAATCTCTCAAACTCCAAGAGATTCTCAAAACCAAGGTTGACATGTTTCGAGTTCCTTTCAACATTTGGGAAATCCCGCTGAAACTTTGGACATTCTCGCGAAGGGTTCCCAATCTCCGACAAGATTGGTACCCTTTCACGTCCAGATCTCTCAAACTCCGGGAGAGATTCTCAAACCCAGGCTGACATGTTTCGAGTTCCTTTCAACATTTTGGAAATCCCGCTGAAACTTTGGACATTCTCGCGAAGGGTTTCCAATCCCCGACAAGACTGGTACCCTTTCACGTCCAAATCTCTCAAACTCCGGGAGAGATTCTCAAAACCAAAGTTGACATGTTTCGAGTTCCTTTCAACATTTTGGAAATCCCGCTGAAACTTTGGACATTCTCGCGAAGGGTTCCCAATCCCCGACAAGACTGGTACCCTTTCACGTCCAAATCTCTCAAACTCTGGGAGAGATTCTCAAAACCAAGGTTGACATGTTTCGAGTTCCTTTCAACATTTTGGAAATCCCGCTGAAACTTTGGACATTCTCGCGAAGGGTTCCCAATCCCCGACAAGACTGGTACCCTTTCACGTCCAAATCTCTCAAACTCCGGGAGAGATTCTCAAAACCAAGGTTGACATGTTTCGAGTTCCTTTCAACATTTTGGAAATCCCGCTGAAACTTTGGACATTCTCGCGAAGGGTTCCCAATCCCCGATAAGATTGGTACCCTTTCACGTCCAGATCTCTCAAACTCCGGGAGAGATTCTCAAAACCAGGCTGACATGTTTCGAGTTCCTTTCAACATTTTGGAAATCCCGCTGAAACTTTGGACATTCTCGCGAAGGGTTCCCAATCCCCGACAAGACTGGTACCCTTTCACGTCCAAATCTCTCAAACTCCGGGAGAGATTCTCAAAACCAAGGTTGACATGTTTCGAGTTCCTTTCAACATTTTGGAAATCCCGCTGAAACTTTGGACATTCTCGCGAAGGGTTCCCAATCCCCGACAAGACTGGTACCCTTTCACGTCCAAATCTCTCAAACTCCGGGAGAGATTCTCAAAACCAAGGTTGACATGTTTCGAGTTCCTTTCAACATTTTGGAAATCCCGCTGAAACTTTGGACATTCTCGCGAAGGGTTCCCAATCCCCGACAAGATTGTTTCCCTTTCACGTCCAGATCTCTCAAACTCCGGGAGAGATTCTCAAAACCAAGGTTGACATGTTTCGAGTTCCTTTCAACATTTTGGAAATCCCGCTGAAACTTCGGACATTCTCGCGAAGGGTTCCCAATCCCCGACAAGACTGGTACACTTTCACGTCCAAATCTCTCAAACTCCGGGAGAGATTCTCAAAACCAAGGTTGACATGTTTCGAGTTCCTTTCAACATTTTGGAAATCCCGCTGAAACTTTGGACATTCTCGCGAAGGGTTCCCAATCCCCGACAAGACTGGTACCCTTTCACGTCCAAATCTCTCAAACTCTGGGAGAGATTCTCAAAACCAAGGTTGACATGTTTCGAGTTCCTTTCAACATTTTGGAAATCCCGCTGAAACTTTGGACATTCTCACGAAGGGTTCCCAATCCCCGACAAGACTGGTACCCTTTCACGTCCAAATCTCTCAAACTCCAGGAGAGATTCTCAAAACCAAGGTTGACATGTTTCGAGTTCCTTTCAACATTTTGGAAATCCCGCTGAAACTTTGGACATTCTCGCGAAGGGTTCCCAATCCCCGACAAGACTGGTACCCTTTCACGTCCAAATCTCTCAAACTCCAAGAGATTCTCAAAACCAAGGTTGACATGTTTCGAGTTCCTTTCAACATTTTGGAAATCCCGCTGAAACTTTGGACATTCTCGCGAAGGGTTCCCAATCCCCGACAAGATTGGTACCCTTTCACGTCCAGATCTCTCAAACTCCGGGAGAGATTCTCAAACCCAGGCTGACATGTTTCGAGTTCCTTTCAACATTTTGGAAATCCCGCTGAAACTTTGGACATTCTCGCGAAGGGTTTCCAATCCCCGACAAGACTGGTACCCTTTCACGTCCAAATCTCTCAAACTCCGGGAGAGATTCTCAAAACCAAGGTTGACATGTTTCGAGTTCCTTTCAACATTTTGGAAATCCCGCTGAAACTTTGGACATTCTCGCGAAGGGTTCCCAATCCCCGACAAGACTGTTACCCTTTCACGTCCAAATCTCTCAAACTCCGGGAGAGATTCTCAAAACCAAGGTTGACATGTTTCGAGTTCCTTTCAACATTTTGGAAATCCCGCTGAAACTTTGGACATTCTCGCGAAGGGTTCCCAATCCCCGATAAGATTGGTACCCTTTCACGTCCAGATCTCTCAAACTCCGGGAGAGATTCTCAAACCCAAGCTGACATGTTTCGAGTTCCTTTCAACATTTTGGAAATCCCGCTGAAACTTTGGACATTCTCGCGAAGGGTTCCCAATCCCCGACAAGACTGGTACCCTTTCACGTCCAAATCTCTCAAACTCCGGGAGAGATTCTCAAAACCAAGGTTGACATGTTTCGAGTTCCTTTCAACATTTTGGAAATCCCGCTGAAACTTTGGACATTCTCGTGAAGGGTTCCCAATCCCCGACAAGACTGGTACCCTTTCACGTCCAAATCTCTCAAAATCCGGGAGAGATTCTCAAAACCAAGGTTGACATGTTTCGAGTTCCTTTCAACATCTTGGAAATCCCGCTGAAACTTTGGACATTCTCGCGAAGGGTTCCCAATCCCCGACAAGATTGGTACCCTTTCACGTCCAAATCTCTCAAACTCTGGGAGAGATTCTCAAAACCAAGGTTGACATGTTTCGAGTTCCTTTCAACATTTTGGAAATCCCGCTGAAACTTTGGACATTCTCGCGAAGGGTTCCCAATCCCCGACAAGACTGGTACCCTTTCACGTCCAAATCTCTCAAACTCCGGGAGAGATTCTCAAAACCAAGGCTGACATGTTTCGAGTTCCTTTCAACATTTTGGAAATCCCGCTGAAACTTTGGACATTCTGGCGAAGGGTTCCCAATCCCCGACAAGATTGGTACCCTTTCACGTCCAAATGTCTCAAACTCCGGGAGAGATTCTCAAAACCAAGGTTGACATGTTTCGAGTTCCTTTCAACATTTTGGAAATCCCGCTGAAACTTTGGGCATTCTCGCGAAGGGTTCCCAATCCCCGACAAGACTGGTACCCTTTCACGTCCAAATCTCTCAAACTCCGGGAGAGATTCTCAAAACCAAGGTTGACATGTTTCGAGTTCCTTTCAACATTTTGGAAATCCGGCTGAAACTTTGGACATTCTCGCGAAGGGTTCCCAATCCCCGATAAGATTGGTACCCTTTCACGTCCAGATCTCTCAAACTCCGGGAGAGATTCTCAAACCCAAGCTGACATGTTTCGAGTTCCTTTCAACATTTTGGAAATCCCGCTGAAACTTTGGACATTCTCGCGAAGGGTTCCCAATCCCCGACAAGACTGGTACCCTTTCACGTCCAAATCTCTCCAACTCCGGGAGAGATTCTCAAAACCAAGGTTGACATGTTTCGAGTTCCTTTCAACATTTTGGAAATCCCGCTGAAACTTTGGACATTCTGGCGAAGGGTTCCCAATCCCCAACAAGACTGGTACCCTTTCACGTCCAGATCTCTCAAACTCCGGGAGAGATTCTCAAAACCAAGGTTGACATGTTTCGAGTTCCTTTCAACATTTTGGAAATCCCGCTGAAACTTTGGACATTCTCGCGAAGGGTTCCCAATCCCCGATAAGATTGGTACCCTTTCACGTCCAGATCTCTCAAACTCCGGGAGAGATTCTCAAAACCAGGCTGACATGTTTCGAGTTCCTTTCAACATTTTGGAAATCCCGCTGAAACTTTGGACATTCTCGCGAAGGGTTCCCAATCCCCGACAAGACTGGTACCCTTTCACGTCCAAATCTCTCAAACTCCGGGAGAGATTCTCAAAACCAAGGTTGACATGTTTCGAGTTCCTTTCAACATTTTGGAAATCCCGCTGAAACTTTGGACATTCTCGCGAAGGGTTCCCAATCCCCGACAAGACTGGTACCCTTTCACGTCCAAATCTCTCAAACTCCGGGAGAGATTCTCAAAACCAAGGTTGACATGTTTCGAGTTCCTTTCAACATTTTGGAAATCCCGCTGAAACTTTGGACATTCTCGCGAAGGGTTCCCAATCCCCGACAAGATTGTTTCCCTTTCACGTCCAGATCTCTCAAACTCCGGGAGAGATTCTCAAAACCAAGGTTGACATGTTTCGAGTTCCTTTCAACATTTTGGAAATCCCGCTGAAACTTCGGACATTCTCGCGAAGGGTTCCCAATCCCCGACAAGACTGGTACACTTTCACGTCCAAATCTCTCAAACTCCGGGAGAGATTCTCAAAACCAAGGTTGACATGTTTCGAGTTCCTTTCAACATTTTGGAAATCCCGCTGAAACTTTGGACATTCTCGCGAAGGGTTCCCAATCCCCGACAAGACTGGTACCCTTTCACGTCCAAATCTCTCAAACTCTGGGAGAGATTCTCAAAACCAAGGTTGACATGTTTCGAGTTCCTTTCAACATTTTGGAAATCCCGCTGAAACTTTGGACATTCTCACGAAGGGTTCCCAATCCCCGACAAGACTGGTACCCTTTCACGTCCAAATCTCTCAAACTCCAGGAGAGATTCTCAAAACCAAGGTTGACATGTTTCGAGTTCCTTTCAACATTTTGGAAATCCCGCTGAAACTTTGGACATTCTCGCGAAGGGTTCCCAATCCCCGACAAGACTGGTACCCTTTCACGTCCAAATCTCTCAAACTCCAAGAGATTCTCAAAACCAAGGTTGACATGTTTCGAGTTCCTTTCAACATTTTGGAAATCCCGCTGAAACTTTGGACATTCTCGCGAAGGGTTCCCAATCCCCGACAAGATTGGTACCCTTTCACGTCCAGATCTCTCAAACTCCGGGAGAGATTCTCAAACCCAGGCTGACATGTTTCGAGTTCCTTTCAACATTTTGGAAATCCCGCTGAAACTTTGGACATTCTCGCGAAGGGTTTCCAATCCCCGACAAGACTGGTACCCTTTCACGTCCAAATCTCTCAAACTCCGGGAGAGATTCTCAAAACCAAGGTTGACATGTTTCGAGTTCCTTTCAACATTTTGGAAATCCCGCTGAAACTTTGGACATTCTCGCGAAGGGTTCCCAATCCCCGACAAGACTGTTACCCTTTCACGTCCAAATCTCTCAAACTCCGGGAGAGATTCTCAAAACCAAGGTTGACATGTTTCGAGTTCCTTTCAACATTTTGGAAATCCCGCTGAAACTTTGGACATTCTCGCGAAGGGTTCCCAATCCCCGATAAGATTGGTACCCTTTCACGTCCAGATCTCTCAAACTCCGGGAGAGATTCTCAAACCCAAGCTGACATGTTTCGAGTTCCTTTCAACATTTTGGAAATCCCGCTGAAACTTTGGACATTCTCGCGAAGGGTTCCCAATCCCCGACAAGACTGGTACCCTTTCACGTCCAAATCTCTCAAACTCCGGGAGAGATTCTCAAAACCAAGGTTGACATGTTTCGAGTTCCTTTCAACATTTTGGAAATCCCGCTGAAACTTTGGACATTCTCGTGAAGGGTTCCCAATCCCCGACAAGACTGGTACCCTTTCACGTCCAAATCTCTCAAAATCCGGGAGAGATTCTCAAAACCAAGGTTGACATGTTTCGAGTTCCTTTCAACATCTTGGAAATCCCGCTGAAACTTTGGACATTCTCGCGAAGGGTTCCCAATCCCCGACAAGATTGGTACCCTTTCACGTCCAAATCTCTCAAACTCTGGGAGAGATTCTCAAAACCAAGGTTGACATGTTTCGAGTTCCTTTCAACATTTTGGAAATCCCGCTGAAACTTTGGACATTCTCGCGAAGGGTTCCCAATCCCCGACAAGACTGGTACCCTTTCACGTCCAAATCTCTCAAACTCCGGGAGAGATTCTCAAAACCAAGGCTGACATGTTTCGAGTTCCTTTCAACATTTTGGAAATCCCGCTGAAACTTTGGACATTCTGGCGAAGGGTTCCCAATCCCCGACAAGATTGGTACCCTTTCACGTCCAAATGTCTCAAACTCCGGGAGAGATTCTCAAAACCAAGGTTGACATGTTTCGAGTTCCTTTCAACATTTTGGAAATCCCGCTGAAACTTTGGGCATTCTCGCGAAGGGTTCCCAATCCCCGACAAGACTGGTACCCTTTCACGTCCAAATCTCTCAAACTCCGGGAGAGATTCTCAAAACCAAGGTTGACATGTTTCGAGTTCCTTTCAACATTTTGGAAATCCGGCTGAAACTTTGGACATTCTCGCGAAGGGTTCCCAATCCCCGATAAGATTGGTACCCTTTCACGTCCAGATCTCTCAAACTCCGGGAGAGATTCTCAAACCCAAGCTGACATGTTTCGAGTTCCTTTCAACATTTTGGAAATCCCGCTGAAACTTTGGACATTCTCGCGAAGGGTTCCCAATCCCCGACAAGACTGGTACCCTTTCACGTCCAAATCTCTCCAACTCCGGGAGAGATTCTCAAAACCAAGGTTGACATGTTTCGAGTTCCTTTCAACATTTTGGAAATCCCGCTGAAACTTTGGACATTCTGGCGAAGGGTTCCCAATCCCCAACAAGACTGGTACCCTTTCACGTCCAGATCTCTCAAACTGTGGGAGAGATTCTCAAAACCAAGGTTGACATGTTTCGAGTTCCTTTCAACATTTTGGAAATCCCGCTGAAACTTTGGACATTCTCGCGAAGGGTTCCCAATCCCCGACAAGACTGGTACCCTTTCACGTCCAAATCTCTCAAACTCCGGGAGAGATTCTCAAAACCAAGGTTGACATGTTTCGAGTTCCTTTCAACATTTTGGAAATCCCGCTGAAACTTTGGACATTCTCGCGAAGGGTTCCCAATCCCCGATAAGATTGGTACCCTTTCACGTCCAGATCTCTCAAACTCCGGGAGAGATTCTCAAACCCAAGCTGACATGTTTCGAGTTCCTTTCAACATTTTGGAAATCCCGCTGAAACTTTGGACATTCTCGCGAAGGGTTCCCAATCCCCGACAAGACTGGTACCCTTTCACGTCCAAATCTCTCAAACTCCAGGAGAGATTCTCAAAACCAAGGTTGACATGTTTCGAGTTCCTTTCAACATTTTGGAAATCCCGCTGAAACTTTGGACATTCTGGCGAAGGGTTCCCAATCCCCGACAAGACTGGTACCCTTTCACGTCCAAATCTCTCAAACTCCGGGAGAGATTCTCAAAACCAAGGTTGACATGTTTCGAGTTCCTTTCAACATTTTGGAAATCCCGCTGAAACTTTGGACATTCTCGCGAAGGGTTCCCAATCCCCGACAAGACTGGTACCCTTTCACGTCCAAATCTCTCAAACTCCGGGAGAGATTCTCAAAACCAAGGTTGACATGTTTCGAGTTCCTTTCAACATTTTGGAAATCCCGCTGAAACTTTGGACATTCTCGCGAAGGGTTCCCAATCCCCGACAAGACTGGTACCCTTTCACGTCCAAATCTCTCCAACTCCGGGAGAGATTCTCAAAACCAAGGTTGACATGTTTCGAGTTCCTTTCAACATTTTGGAAATCCCGCTGAAACTTTGGACATTCTGGCGAAGGGTTCCCAATCCCCGACAAGACTGGTACCCTTTCACGTCCAAATCTCTCAAACTCCGGGAGAGATTCTCAAAACCAAGGTTGACATGTTTCGAGTTCCTTTCAACATTTTGGAAATCCCGCTGAAACTTTGGACATTCTGGCGAAGGGTTCCCAATCCCCGATAAGATTGGTACCCTTTCAAGTCCAAATCTCTCAAACTCCGGGAGAGATTCTCAAACCCAGGCTGACATGTTTCGAGTTCCTTTCAACATTTTGGAAATCCCGCTGAAACTTTGGACATTCTCGCGAAGGGTTCCCAATCCCCGACAAGACTGGTACCCTTTCACGTCCAAATCTCTCAAACTCCGGGAGAGATTCTCAAAACCAAAGTTGACATGTTTCGAGTTCCTTTCAACATTTTGGAAATCCCGCTGAAACTTTGGACATTCTGGCGAAGGGTTCCCAATCCCCAACAAGACTGGTACCCTTTCACGTCCAAATCTCTCAAACTCCGGGAGAGATTCTCAAAACCAAGGTTGACATGTTTCGAGTTCCTTTCAACATTTTGGAAATCCCGCTGAAACTTTGGACATTCTGGCGAAGGGTTCCCAATCCCCGACAAGACTGGTACCCTTTCACGTCCAAATCTCTCAAACTCCGGGAGAGATTCTCAAAACCAAGGTTGACATGTTTCGAGTTCCTTTCAACATTTTGGAAATCCCGCTGAAACTTTGGACATTCTCGCGAAGGGTTCCCAATCCCCGATAAGATTGGTACCCTTTCACGTCCAGATCTCTAAAACTCCGTGAGAGATTCTCAAACCCAAGCTGACATGTTTCGAGTTCCTTTCAACATTTTGGAAATCCCGCTGAAACTTTGGACATTCTCGCGAAGGGTTCCCAATCCCCGACAAGACTGGTACCCTTTCACGTCCAAATCTCTCAAACTCCAGGAGAGATTCTCAAAACCAAGGTTGACATGTTTCGAGTTCCTTTCAACATTTTGGAAATCCCGCTGAAACTTTGGACATTCTGGCGAAGGGTTCCCAATCCCCGACAAGACTGGTACCCTTTCACGTCCAAATCTCTCAAACTCCGGGAGAGATTCTCAAAACCAAGGTTGACATGTTTCGAGTTCCTTTCAACATTTTGGAAATCCCGCTGAAACTTTGGACATTCTCGCGAAGGGTTCCCAATCCCCGACAAGACTGGTACCCTTTCACGTCCAAATCTCTCAAACTCCGGGAGAGATTCTCAAAACCAAGGTTGACATGTTTCGAGTTCCTTTCAACATTTTGGAAATCCCGCTGAAACTTTGGACATTCTCGCGAAGGGTTCCCAATCCCCGACAAGACTGGTACCCTTTCACGTCCAAATCTCTCCAACTCCGGGAGAGATTCTCAAAACCAAGGTTGACATGTTTCGAGTTCCTTTCAACATTTTGGAAATCCCGCTGAAACTTTGGACATTCTCGCGAAGGGTTCCCAATCCCCGACAAGACTGGTACCCTTTCACGTCCAAATCTCTCCAACTCCGGGAGAGATTCTCAAAACCAAGGTTGACATGTTTCGAGTTCCTTTCAACATTTTGGAAATCCCGCTGAAACTTTGGACATTCTCGCGAAGGGTTCCCAATCCCCGATAAGATTGGTACCCTTTCAAGTCCAAATCTCTCAAACTCCGGGAGAGATTCTCAAACCCAGGCTGACATGTTTCGAGTTCCTTTCAACATTTTGGAAATCCCGCTGAAACTTTGGACATTCTCGCGAAGGGTTCCCAATCCCCGACAAGACTGGTACCCTTTCACGTCCAAATCTCTCAAACTCCGGGAGAGATTCTCAAAACCAAAGTTGACATGTTTCGAGTTCCTTTCAACATTTTGGAAATCCCGCTGAAACTTTGGACATTCTGGCGAAGGGTTCCCAATCCCCGACAAGACTGGTACCCTTTCACGTCCAAATCTCTCCAACTCCGGGAGAGATTCTCAAAACCAAGGTTGACATGTTTCGAGTTCCTTTCAACATTTTGGAAATCCCGCTGAAACTTTGGACATTCTCGCGAAGGGTTCCCAATCCCCGACAAGACTGGTACCCTTTCACGTCCAAATCTCTCAAACTCCGGGAGAGATTCTCAAAACCAAGGTTGACATGTTTCGAGTTCCTTTCAACATTTTGGAAATCCCGCTGAAACTTTGGACATTCTGGCGAAGGGTTCCCAAATCCCGACAAGACTGGTACCCTTTCACGTCCAAATCTCTCAAACTCCGGGAGAGATTCTCAAAACCAAGGTTGACATGTTTCGAGTTCCTTTCAACATTTTGGAAATCCCGCTGAAACTTTGGACATTCTCGCGAAGGGTTCCCAATCCCCGACAAGACTGGTACCCTTTCACGTCCAAATCTCTCAAACTCCGGGAGAGATTCTCAAAACCAAGGTTGACATGTTTCGAGTTCCTTTCAACATTTTGGAAATCCCGCTGAAACTTTGGACATTCTCGCGAAGGGTTCCCAATCCCCGACAAGACTGGTACCCTTTCACGTCCAAATCTCTCAAACTCCGGGAGAGATTCTCAAAACCAAGGCTGACATGTTTCGAGTTCCTTTCAACATTTTGGAAATCCCGCTGAAACTTTGGACATTCTGGTGAAGGGTTCCCAATCCCCGACAAGATTGGTACCCTTTCACGTCCAAATCTCTCAAACTCCGGGAGAGATTCTCAAAACCAAGGTTGACATGTTTCGAGTTCCTTTCAACATTTTGGAAATCCCGCTGAAACTTTGGGCATTCTCGCGAAGGGTTCCCAATCCCCGACAAGACTGGTACCCTTTCACGTCCAAATCTCTCAAACTCCGGGAGAGATTCTCAAAACCAAGGTTGACATGTTTCGAGTTCCTTTCAACATTTTGGAAATCCCGCTGAAACTTTGGACATTCTCGCGAAGGGTTCCCAATCCCCGATAAGATTGGTACCGTTTCACGTCCAGATCTCTCAAACTCCGGGAGAGATTCTCAAACCCAAGCTGACATGTTTCGAGTTCCTTTCAACATTTTGGAAATCCCGCTGAAACTTTGGACATTCTCGCGAAGGGTTCCCAATCC
Source organism: Streptopelia decaocto (assembly GCF_964273445.1). NCBI lineage: Eukaryota > Metazoa > Chordata > Aves > Columbiformes > Columbidae > Streptopelia > Streptopelia decaocto. The sequence goes on from NW_028116272.1 coordinate 104,314, forward strand.
CCGACAAGACTGGTACCCTTTCACGTCCAAATCTCTCAAACTCCGGGAGAGATTCTCAAAACCAAGGTTGACATGTTTCGAGTTCCTTTCAACATTTTGGAAATCCCGCTGAAACTTTGGACATTCTCGCGAAGGGTTCCCAATCCCCGATAAGATTGGTACCGTTTCACGTCCAGATCTCTCAAACTCCGGGAGAGATTCTCAAACCCAAGCTGACATGTTTTGAGTTCCTTTCAACATTTTGGAAATCCCGCTGAAACTTTGGACATTCTCGCGAAGGGTTCCCAATCCCCGACAAGACTGGTACCCTTTCACGTCCAAATCTCTCAAACTCCAGGAGAGATTCTCAAAACCAAGGTTGACATGTTTCGAGTTCCTTTCAACATTTTGGAAATCCCGCTGAAACTTTGGACATTCTCGCGAAGGGTTCCCAATCCCCGACAAGACTGGTACCCTTTCACGTCCAAATCTCTCAAACTCCGGGAGAGATTCTCAAAACCAAGGTTGACATGTTTCGAGTTCCTTTCAACATTTGGGAAATCCCGCTGAAACTTTGGACATTCTCGCGAAGGGTTCCCAATCCCCGACAAGACTGGTACCCTTTCACGTCCAAATCTCTCAAACTCCGGGAGAGATTCTCAAAACCAAGGTTGACATGTTTCGAGTTCCTTTCAACATTTTGGAAATCCCGCTGAAACTTTGGACATTCTCGCGAAGGGTTCCCAATCCCCGACAAGACTGGTACCCTTTCACGTCCAAATCTCTCAAACTCCGGGAGAGATTCTCAAAACCAAGGTTGACATGTTTCGAGTTCCTTTCAACATTTTGGAAATCCCGCTGAAACTTTGGACATTCTCGCGAAGGGTTCCCAATCCCCGACAAGACTGGTACCCTTTCACGTCCAAATCTCTCAAACTCCGGGAGAGATTCTCAAAACCAAGGTTGACATGTTTCGAGTTCCTTTCAACATTTTGGAAATCCCGCTGAAACTTTGGACATTCTCGCGAAGGGTTCCCAATCCCCGATAAGATTGGTACCCTTTCAAGTCCAAATATCTCAAACTCCGGGAGAGATTCTCAAAACCAAGGTTGACATGTTTCGAGTTCCTTTCAACATTTTGGAAATCCCGCTGAAACTTTGGACATTCTGGCGAAGGGTTCCCAATCCCCGACAAGACTGGTACCCTTTCACGTCCAAATCTCTCAAACTCCGGGAGAGATTCTCAAAACCAAGGCTGACATGTTTCGAGTTCCTTTCAACATTTGGGAAATACCGCTGAAACTTTGGACATTCTCGCGAAGGGTTCCCAATCCCCGACAAGATTGGTACCCTTTCACGTCCAGATCTCTCAAACTCCGGGAGAGATTCTCAAACCCAGGCTGACATGTTTCGAGTTCCTTTCAACATTTTGGAAATCCCGCTGAAACTTTGGACATTCTCGCGAAGGGTTCCCAATCCCCGACAAGACTGGTACCCTTTCACGTCCAAATCTCTCAAACTCCGGGAGAGATTCTCAAAACCAAGGTTGACATGTTTCGAGTTCCTTTCAACATTTGGGAAATCCCGCTGAAACTTTGGACATTCTCGCGAAGGGTTCCCAATCCCCGACAAGACTGGTACCCTTTCACGTCCAAATCTCTCAAACTCCGGGAGAGATTCTCAAAACCAAGGTTGACATGTTTCGAGTTCCTTTCAACATTTTGGAAATCCCGCTGAAACTTTGGACATTCTCGCGAAGGGTTCCCAATCCCCGACAAGATTGGTTCCCTTTCACGTCCAGATCTCTCAAACTCCGGGAGAGATTCTCAAAACCAAGGTTGACATGTTTCGAGTTCCTTTCAACATTTTGGAAATCCCGCTGAAACTTTGGACATTCTGGCGAAGGGTTCCCAATCCCCGACAAGACTGGTACCCTTTCACGTCCAAATCTCTCAAACTCTGGGAGAGATTCTCAAAACCAAGGTTGACATGTTTCGAGTTCCTTTCAACATTTTGGAAATCCCGCTGAAACTTTGGACATTCTCGCGAAGGGTTCCCAATCCCCGACAAGATTGTTTCCCTTTCACGTCCAGATCTCTCAAACTCCGGGAGAGATTCTCAAAACCAAGGTTGACATGTTTCGAGTTCCTTTCAACATTTTGGAAATCCCGCTGAAACTTTGGACATTCTCGCGAAGGGTTCCCAATCCCCGACAAGATTGGTACCCTTTCACGTCCAGATCTCTCAAACTCCGGGAGAGATTCTCAAACCCAGGCTGACATGTTTCGAGTTCCTTTCAACATTTTGGAAATCCCGCTGAAACTTTGGACATTCTCGCGAAGGGTTCCCAATCCCCGACAAGACTGGTACCCTTTCACGTCCAAATCTCTCAAAGTCCGGGAGAGATTCTCAAAACCAAGGTTGACATGTTTCGAGTTCCTTTCAACATTTGGGAAATCCCGCTGAAACTTTGGACATTCTCGCGAAGGGTTCCCAATCCCCGACAAGACTGGTACCCTTTCACGTCCAAATCTCTCAAACTCTGGGAGAGATTCTCAAAACCAAGGTTGACGTGTTTCGAGTTCCTTTCAACATTTTGGAAATCCCGCTGAAACTTTGGACATTCTCGCGAAGGGTTCCCAATCCCCGACAAGACTGGTACCCTTTCACGTCCAAATCTCTCAAACTCCGGGAGAGATTCTCAAAACCAAGGTTGACATGTTTCGAGTTCCTTTCAACATTTTGGAAATCCCGCTGAAACTTTGGACATTCTCGCGAAGGGTTCCCAATCCCCGACAAGACTGGTACCCTTTCACGTCCAAATCTCTCAAACTCCGGGAGAGATTCTCAAAACCAAGGTTGACATGTTTCGAGTTCCTTTCAACATTTTGGAAATCCCGCTGAAACTTTGGACATTCTCGCGAAGGGTTCCCAATCCCCGACAAGACTGGTACCCTTTCACGTTCAAATCTCTCAAAGTCCGGGAGAGATTCTCAAAACCAAGGTTGACATGTTTCGAGTTCCTTTCAACATTTGGGAAATCCCGCTGAAACTTTGGACATTCTCGCGAAGGGTTCCCAATCCCCGACAAGACTGGTACCCTTTCACGTCCAAATCTCTCAAACTCTGGGAGAGATTCTCAAAACCAAGGTTGACGTGTTTCGAGTTCCTTTCAACATTTTGGAAATCCCGCTGAAACTTTGGACATTCTCGCGAAGGGTTCCCAATCCCCGACAAGACTGGTACCCTTTCACGTCCAGATCTCTCAAACTCCGGGAGAGATTCTCAAACCCAGGCTGACATGTTTCGAGTTCCTTTCAACATTTTGGAAATCCCGCTGAAACTTTGGACATTCTCGCGAAGGGTTTCTAATCCCCGACAAGACTGGTACCCTTTCACGTCCAAATCTCTCAAAGTCCGGGAGAGATTCTCAAAACCAAGGTTGACATGTTTCGAGTTCCTTTCAACATTTGGGAAATCCCGCTGAAACTTTGGACATTCTCGCGAAGAATTCCCAATCCCCGACAAGACTGGTACCCTTTCACGTCCAAATCTCTCAAACTCCGGGAGAGATTCTCAAAACCAAGGTTGACGTGTTTCGAGTTCCTTTCAACATTTTGGAAATCCCGCCGAAACTTTGGACATTCTCGCGAAGGGTTCCCAATCCCCGACAAGATTGGTACCCTTTCACGTCCAAATCTCTCAAACTCCGGGAGAGATTCTCAAAACCAAGGTTGACATGTTTCGAGTTCCTTTCAACATTTTGGAAATCCCGCTGAAACTTTGGACATTCTCGCGAAGGGTTCCCAATCCCCGACAAGACTGGTACCCTTTCACGTCCAAATCTCTCAAACTCCGGGAGAGATTCTCAAAACCAAGGTTGACATGTTTCGAGTTCCTTTCAACATTTGGGAAATCCCGCTGAAACTTTGGACATTCTCGCGAAGGGTTCCCAATCCCCGACAAGACTGGCACCCTTTCACGTCCAAATCTCTCAAACTCCGGGAGAGATTCTCAAAACCAAGGTTGACATGTTTCGAGTTCCTTTCAACATTTTGGAAATCCCGCTGAAACTTTGGACATTCTCGCGAAGGGTTCCCAATCCCCGACAAGACTGGTACCCTTTCACGTCCAAATCTCTCAAACTCCGGGAGAGATTCTCAAAACCAAGGTTGACATGTTTCGAGTTCCTTTCAACATTTTGGAAATCCCGCTGAAACTTTGGACATTCTCGCGAAGGGTTCCCAATCCCCGACAAGACTGGTACCCTTTCACGTCCAAATCTCTCAAACTCTGGGAGAGATTCTCAAAACCAAGGTTGACATGTTTCGAGTTCCTTTCAACATTTTGGAAATCCCGCTGAAACTTTGGACATTCTCGCGAAGGGTTCCCAATCCCCGACAAGACTGGTACCCTTTCACGTCCAAATCTCTCAAACTCCGGGAGAGATTCTCAAAACCAAGGTTGACATGTTTCGAGTTCCTTTCAACATTTTGGAAATCCCGCTGAAACTTTGGACATTCTCGCGAAGGGTTCCCAATCCCCGACAAGATTGATTCCCTTTCACGTCCAAATCACTCAAACTCCGGGAGAGATTCTCAAAACCAAGGTTGACATGTTTCGAATTCCTTTCAACATTTTGGAAATCCCGCTGAAACTTTGGGCATTCTCGCGAAGGGTTCCCAATCCCCGACAAGACTGGTACACTTTCACGTCCAAATCTCTCAAACTCCGGGAGAGATTCTCAAAACCAAGGTTGACATGTTTCGAGTTCCTTTCAACATTTTGGAAATCCCGCTGAAACTTTGGACATTCTCGCGAAGGGTTCCCAATCCCCGACAAGACTGGTACCCTTTCACGTCCAAATCTCTCAAAGTCCGGGAGAGATTCTCAAAACCAAGGTTGACATGTTTCGAGTTCCTTTCAACATTTTGGAAATCCCGCTGAAACTTTGGACATTCTCGCGAAGGGTTCCCAATCCCCGACAAGACTGGTACCCTTTCACGTCCAAATCTCTCAAAGTCCGGGAGAGATTCTCAAAACCAAGGTTGACATGTTTCGAGTTCCTTTCAACATTTGGGAAATCCCGCTGAAACTTTGGACATTCTCGCGAAGGGTTCCCAATCCCCGACAAGACTGGTACCCTTTCACGTCCAAATCTCTCAAACTCTGGGAGAGATTCTCAAAACCAAGGTTGACGTGTTTCGAGTTCCTTTCAACATTTTGGAAATCCCGCTGAAACTTTGGACATTCTCGCGAAGGGTTCCCAATCCCCGACAACACTGGTACACTTTCACGTCCAAATCTCTCAAACTCCGGGAGAGATTCTCAAAACCAAGGTTGACATGTTTCGAGTTCCTTTCAACATTTTGGAAATCCCGCTGAAACTTTGGACATTCTCGCGAAGGGTTCCCAATCCCCGACAAGACTGGTACCCTTTCACGTCCAAATCTCTCAAACTCCGGGAGAGATTCTCAAAACCAAGGTTGACATGTTTCGAGTTCCTTTCAACATTTTGGAAATCCCGCTGAAACTTTGGACATTCTCGCGAAGGGTTCCCAATCCCCGACAAGACTGGTACCCTTTCACGTTCAAATCTCTCAAAGTCCGGGAGAGATTCTCAAAACCAAGGTTGACATGTTTCGAGTTCCTTTCAACATTTGGGAAATCCCGCTGAAACTTTGGACATTCTCGCGAAGGGTTCCCAATCCCCGACAAGACTGGTACCCTTTCACGTCCAAATCTCTCAAACTCTGGGAGAGATTCTCAAAACCAAGGTTGACGTGTTTCGAGTTCCTTTCAACATTTTGGAAATCCCGCTGAAACTTTGGACATTCTCGCGAAGGGTTCCCAATCCCCGACAAGACTGGTACCCTTTCACGTCCAGATCTCTCAAACTCCGGGAGAGATTCTCAAACCCAGGCTGACATGTTTCGAGTTCCTTTCAACATTTTGGAAATCCCGCTGAAACTTTGGACATTCTCGCGAAGGGTTCCCAATCCCCGACAAGACTGGTACACTTTCACGTCCAAATCTCTCAAACTCCGGGAGAGATTCTCAAAACCAAGGTTGACATGTTTCGAGTTCCTTTCAACATTTTGGAAATCCCGCTGAAACTTTGGACATTCTCGCGAAGGGTTCCCAATCCCCGACAAGACTGGTACCCTTTCACGTCCAAATCTCTCAAAGTCCGGGAGAGATTCTCAAAACCAAGGTTGACATGTTTCGAGTTCCTTTCAACATTTTGGAAATCCCGCTGAAACTTTGGACATTCTCGCGAAGGGTTCCCAATCCCCGACAAGACTGGTACCCTTTCACGTCCAAATCTCTCAAAGTCCGGGAGAGATTCTCAAAACCAAGGTTGACATGTTTCGAGTTCCTTTCAACATTTGGGAAATCCCGCTGAAACTTTGGACATTCTCGCGAAGGGTTCCCAATCCCCGACAAGACTGGTACCCTTTCACGTCCAAATCTCTCAAACTCTGGGAGAGATTCTCAAAACCAAGGTTGACGTGTTTCGAGTTCCTTTCAACATTTTGGAAATCCCGCTGAAACTTTGGACATTCTCGCGAAGGGTTCCCAATCCCCGACAAGACTGGTACCCTTTCACGTCCAGATCTCTCAAACTCCGGGAGAGATTCTCAAACCCAGGCTGACATGTTTCGAGTTCCTTTCAACATTTTGGAAATCCCGCTGAAACTTTGGACATTCTCGCGAAGGGTTCCCAATCCCCGACAAGACTGGTACCCTTTCACGTCCAAATCTCTCAAACTCCGGGAGAGATTCTCAAAACCAAGGTTGACATGTTTCGAGTTCCTTTCAACATTTTGGAAATCCCGCTGAAACTTTGGACATTCTCGCGAAGGGTTCCCAATCCCCGACAAGACTGGTACCCTTTCACGTCCAAATCTCTCAAACTCCGGGAGAGATTCTCAAAACCAAGGTTGACATGTTTCGAGTTCCTTTCAACATTTTGGAAATCCCGCTGAAACTTTGGACATTCTCGCGAAGGGTTCCCAATCCCCGACAAGACTGGTACCCTTTCACGTCCAAATCTCTCAAACTCCGGGAGAGATTCTCAAAACCAAGGTTGACATGTTTCGAGTTCCTTTCAACATTTTGGAAATCCCGCTGAAACTTTGGACATTCTCGCGAAGGGTTCCCAATCCCCGACAAGACTGGTACCCTTTCACGTCCAGATCTCTCAAACTCCGGGAGAGATTCTCAAAACCAAGGTTGACATGTTTCGAGTTCCTTTCAACATTTTGGAAATCCCGCTGAAACTTTGGACATTCTCGCGAAGGGTTCCCAATCCCCGACAAGACTGGTACCCTTTCACGTCCAAATCTCTCAAACTCCGGGAGAGATTCTCAAAACCAAGGTTGACATGTTTCGAGTTCCTTTCAACATTTTGGAAATCCCGCTGAAACTTTGGACATTCTCGCGAAGGGTTCCCAATCCCCGACAAGATTGGTACCCTTTCACGTCCAAATCTCTCAAACTCCGGGAGAGATTCTCAAAACCAAGGTTGACATGTTTCGAGTTCCTTTCAACATTTTGGAAATCCCGCTGAAACTTTGGACATTCTCGCGAAGGGTTGCCAATCCCCGACAAGACTGGTACCCTTTCACGTCCAAATCTCTCAAACTCCGGGAGAGATTCTCAAAACCAAGGTTGACATGTTTCGAGTTCCTTTCAACATTTTGGAAATCCCGCTGAAACTTTGGACATTCTCGCGAAGGGTTCCCAATCCCCGACAAGACTGGTACCCTTTCACGTCCAAATCTCTCAAACTCCGGGAGAGATTCTCAAAACCAAGGTTGACATGTTTCGAGTTCCTTTCAACATTTTGGAAATCCCGCTGAAACTTTGGACATTCTCGCGAAGGGTTCCCAATCCCCGACAAGACTGGTACCCTTTCACGTCCAGATCTCTCAAACTCTGGGAGAGATTCTCAAAACCAAGGTTGACATGTTTCGAGTTCCTTTCAACATTTTGGAAATCCCACTGAAACTTTGGACATTCTCGCGAAGGGTTCCCAATCCCCGACAAGATTGGTACCCTTTCACGTCCAGATCTCTCAAACTCCGGGAGAGATTCTCAAAACCAAGGTTGACATGTTTCGAGTTCCTTTCAACATTTTGGAAATCCCGCTGAAACTTTGGACATTCTCGCGAAGGGTTCCCAATCCCCGACAAGACTGGTTCCCTTTCACGTCCAGATCTCTCAAACTCCGGGAGAGATTCTCAAAACCAAGGTTGACATGTTTCGAGTTCCTTTCAACATTTTGGAAATCCCGCTGAAACTTTGGACATTCTCGCAAAGGGTTCCCAATCCCCGACAAGACTGGTACCCTTTCACGTCCAAATCTCTCAAACTCCGGGAGAGATTCTCAAAACCAAGGTTGACATGTTTCGAGTTCCTTTCAACATTTGGGAAATCCCGCTGAAACTTTGGACATTCTCGCGAAGGGTTCCCAATCCCCGACAAGATTGGTTCCCTTTCACGTCCAGATCTCTCAAACTCCGGGAGAGATTCTCAAAACCAAGGTTGACATGTTTCGAGTTCCTTTCAACATTTTGGAAATCCCGCTGAAACTTTGGACATTCTCGCGAAGGGTTCCCAATCCCCGACAAGACTGGTACACTTTCACGTCCAAATCTCTCAAACTCCGGGAGAGATTCTCAAAACCAAGGTTGACATGTTTCGAGTTCCTTTCAACATTTTGGAAATCCCGCTGAAACTTCGGACATTCTCGCGAAGGGTTCCCAATCCCCGACAAGACTGTTACCCTTTCACGTCCAAATCTCTCAAACTCCGGGAGAGATTCTCAAAACCAAGGTTGACATGTTTCGAGTTCCTTTCAACATTTTGGAAATCCCGCTGAAACTTTGGACATTCTCGCGAAGGGTTCCCAATCCCCGACAAGACTGGTACACTTTCACGTCCAAATCTCTCAAACTCCGGGAGAGATTCTCAAAACCAAGGTTGACATGTTTCGAGTTCCTTTCAACATTTTGGAAATCCCGCTGAAACTTTGGACATTCTCGCAAAGGGTTCCCAATCCCCGACAAGACTGGTACCCTTTCACGTCCAAATCTCTCAAACTCCGGGAGAGATTCTCAAAACCAAGGTTGACATGTTTCGAGTTCCTTTCAACATTTTGGAAATCCCGCTGAAACTTTGGACATTCTCGCGAAGGGTTCCCAATCCCCGACAAGACTGGTACCCTTTCACGTCCAAATCTCTCAAAGTCTGGGAGAGATTCTCAAAACCAAGGTTGACATGTTTCGAGTTCCTTTCAACATTTTGGAAATCCCGCTGAAACTTTGGACATTCTCGCGAAGGGTTCCCAATCCCCGACAAGACTGGTACCCTTTCACGTCCAAATCTCTCAAACTCCGGGAGAGATTCTCAAAACCAAGGTTGACATGTTTCGAGTTCCTTTCAACATTTTGGAAATCCCGCTGAAACTTTGGACATTCTCGCGAAGGGTTCCCAATCCCCGACAAGACTGGTACCCTTTCACGTCCAAATCTCTCAAAGTCCGGGAGAGATTCTCAAAACCAAGGTTGACATGTTTCGAGTTCCTTTCAACATTTGGGAAATCCCGCTGAAACTTTGGACATTCTCGCGAAGGGTTCCCAATCCCCGACAAGACTGGTACCCTTTCACGTCCAAATCTCTCAAACTCTGGGAGAGATTCTCAAAACCAAGGTTGACGTGTTTCGAGTTCCTTTCAACATTTTGGAAATCCCGCTGAAACTTTGGACATTCTCGCGAAGGGTTCCCAATCCCCGACAAGACTGGTACCCTTTCACGTCCAGATCTCTCAAACTCCGGGAGAGATTCTCAAACCCAGGCTGACATGTTTCGAGTTCCTTTCAACATTTTGGAAATCCCGCTGAAACTTTGGACATTCTCGCGAAGGGTTTCTAATCCCCGACAAGACTGGTACCCTTTCACGTCCAAATCTCTCAAACTCCGGGAGAGATTCTCAAAACCAAGGTTGACATGTTTCGAGTTCCTTTCAACATTTTGGAAATCCCGCTGAAACTTTGGACATTCTCGCGAAGAATTCCCAATCCCCGACAAGACTGGTTCCCTTTCACGTCCAAATCTCTCAAACTCCGGGAGAGATTCTCAAAACCAAGGTTGACATGTTTCGAGTTCCTTTCAACATTTTGGAAATCCCGCTGAAACTTTGGACATTCTCGCGAAGGGTTCCCAATCCCCTACAAGACTGGTACCCTTTCACGTCCAAATCTCTCAAACTCCGGGAGAGATTCTCAAAACCAAGGTTGACATGTTTCGAGTTCCTTTCAACATTTTGGAAATCCCGCTGAAACTTTGGACATTCTCGCGAAGGGTTCCCAATCCCCGACAAGACTGGCACCCTTTCACGTCCAAATCTCTCAAAGTCCGGGAGAGATTCTCAAAACCAAGGTTGACATGTTTCGAGTTCCTTTCAACATTTGGGAAATCCCGCTGAAACTTTGGACATTCTCGCGAAGGGTTCCCAATCCCCGACAAGACTGGTACCCTTTCACGTCCAAATCTCTCAAAGTCCGGGAGAGATTCTCAAAACCAAGGTTGACATGTTTCGAGTTCCTTTCAACATTTTGGAAATCCCGCTGAAACTTTGGACATTCTCGCGAAGGGTTCCCAATCCCCGACAAGACTGGTACCCTTTCACGTCCAAATCTCTCAAACTCCGGGAGAGATTCTCAAAACCAAGGTTGACATGTTTCGAGTTCCTTTCAACATTTTGGAAATCCTGCTGAAACTTTGGACATTCTCGCGAAGGGTTCCCAATCCCCGACAAGACTGGTACCCTTTCACGTCCAGATCTCTCAAACTCCGGGAGAGATTCTCAAAACCCAGGCTGACATGTTTCGAGTTCCTTTCAACATTTTGGAAATCCCGCTGAAACTTTGGACATTCTCGCGAAGGGTTCCCAATCCCCGACAAGACTGGTACCCTTTCACGTCCAAATCTCTCAAACTCCGGGAGAGATTCTCAAAACCAAGGTTGACATGTTTCGAGTTCCTTTCAACATTTTGGAAATCCCGCTGAAACTTTGGACATTCTCGCGAAGGGTTCCCAATCCCCGACAAGACTGGTACCCTTTCACGTCCAAATCTCTCAAAGTCCGGGAGAGATTCTCAAAACCAAGGTTGACATGTTTCGAGTTCCTTTCAACATTTTGGAAATCCCGCTGAAACTTTGGACATTCTCGCGAAGGGTTCCCAATCCCCGACAAGACTGGTACCCTTTCACGTCCAAATCTCTCAAACTCCGGGAGAGATTCTCAAAACCAAGGTTGACATGTTTCGAGTTCCTTTCAACATTTTGGAAATCCCGCTGAAACTTTGGACATTCTCGCGAAGGGTTCCCAATCCCCGACAAGACTGGTACCCTTTCACGTCCAAATCTCTCAAAGTCCGGGAGAGATTCTCAAAACCAAGGTTGACATGTTTCGAGTATCTTTGAACATTTGGGAAATCCCGCTGAAACTTTGGACATTCTCGCGAAGGGTTCCCAATCCCCGACAAGACTGGTACCCTTTCACGTCCAAATCTCTCAAACTCTGGGAGAGATTCTCAAAACCAAGGTTGACGTGTTTCGAGTTCCTTTCAACATTTTGGAAATCCCGCTGAAACTTTGGACATTCTCGCGAAGGGTTCCCAATCCCCGACAAGACTGGTACCCTTTCACGTCCAGATCTCTCAAACTCCGGGAGAGATTCTCAAACCCAGGCTGACATGTTTCGAGTTCCTTTCAACATTTTGGAAATCCCGCTGAAACTTTGGACATTCTCGCGAAGGGTTTCTAATCCCCGACAAGACTGGTACCCTTTCACGTCCAAATCTCTCAAACTCCGGGAGAGATTCTCAAAACCAAGGTTGACATGTTTCGAGTTCCTTTCAACATTTTGGAAATCCCGCTGAAACTTTGGACATTCTCGCGAAGAATTCCCAATCCCCGACAAGACTGGTACCCTTTCACGTCCAAATCTCTCAAACTCCGGGAGAGATTCTCAAAACCAAGGTTGACATGTTTCGAGTTCCTTTCAACATTTTGGAAATCCCGCTGAAACTTCGGACATTCTCGCGAAGGGTTCCCAATCCCCGACAAGACTGGTACCCTTTCACGTCCAAATCTCTCAAACTCCGGGAGAGATTCTCAAAACCAAGGTTGACATGTTTCGAGTTCCTTTCAACATTTTGGAAATCCCGCTGAAACTTTGGACATTCTCGCGAAGGGTTCCCAATCCCCGACAAGACTGGTACCCTTTCACGTCCAAATCTCTCAAACTCCGGGAGAGATTCTCAAAACCAAGGTTGACATGTTTCGAGTTCCTTTCAACATTTTGGAAATCCCGCTGAAACTTTGGACATTCTCGCGAAGGGTTCCCAATCCCCGACAAGACTGGTACCCTTTCACGTCCAAATCTCTCAAACTCCGGGAGAGATTCTCAAAACCAAGGTTGACATGTTTCGAGTTCCTTTCAACATTTTGGAAATCCCGCTGAAACTTTGGACATTCTCGCGAAGGGTTCCCAATCCCCGACAAGACTGGTACCCTTTCACGTCCAAATCTCTCAAAGTCCGGGAGAGATTCTCAAAACCAAGGTTGACATGTTTCGAGTATCTTTGAACATTTGGGAAATCCCGCTGAAACTTTGGACATTCTCGCGAAGGGTTCCCAATCCCCGACAAGACTGGTACCCTTTCACGTCCAAATCTCTCAAACTCTGGGAGAGATTCTCAAAACCAAGGTTGACGTGTTTCGAGTTCCTTTCAACATTTTGGAAATCCCGCTGAAACTTTGGACATTCTCGCGAAGGGTTCCCAATCCCCGACAAGACTGGTACCCTTTCACGTCCAGATCTCTCAAACTCCGGGAGAGATTCTCAAACCCAGGCTGACATGTTTCGAGTTCCTTTCAACATTTTGGAAATCCCGCTGAAACTTTGGACATTCTCGCGAAGGGTTTCTAATCCCCGACAAGACTGGTACCCTTTCACGTCCAAATCTCTCAAACTCCGGGAGAGATTCTCAAAACCAAGGTTGACATGTTTCGAGTTCCTTTCAACATTTTGGAAATCCCGCTGAAACTTTGGACATTCTCGCGAAGAATTCCCAATCCCCGACAAGACTGGTACCCTTTCACGTCCAAATCTCTCAAACTCCGGGAGAGATTCTCAAAACCAAGGTTGACATGTTTCGAGTTCCTTTCAACATTTTGGAAATCCCGCTGAAACTTTGGACATTCTCGCGAAGGGTTCCCAATCCCCGACAAGATTGGTTCCCTTTCACGTCCAGATCTCTCAAACTCCGGGAGAGATTCTCAAAACCAAGGTTGACATGTTTCGAGTTCCTTTCAACATTTTGGAAATCCCGCTGAAACTTTGGACATTCTCGCAAAGGGTTCCCAATCCCCGACAAGACTGGTACCCTTTCACGTCCAAATCTCTCAAACTCCGGGAGAGATTCTCAAAACCAAGGTTGACATGTTTCGAGTTCCTTTCAACATTTTGGAAATCCCGCTGAAACTTTGGACATTCTCGCGAAGGGTTCCCAATCCCCGACAAGATTGGTTCCCTTTCACGTCCAGATCTCTCAAACTCCGGGAGAGATTCTCAAAACCAAGGTTGACATGTTTCGAGTTCCTTTCAACATTTTGGAAATCCCGCTGAAACTTTGGACATTCTCGCGAAGGGTTCCCAATCCCCGACAAGACTGGTACCCTTTCACGTCCAAATCTCTCAAACTCCGGGAGAGATTCTCAAAACCAAGGTTGACATGTTTCGAGTTCCTTTCAACATTTTGGAAATCCCCCTGAAACTTTGGACATTCTCGCGAAGGGTTCCCAATCCCCGACAAGACTGGTACCCTTTCACGTCCAAATCTCTCAAACTCCGGGAGAGATTCTCAAAACCAAGGTTGACATGTTTCGAGTTCCTTTCAACATTTTGGAAATCCCGCTGAAACTTTGGACATTCTCGCGAAGGGTTCCCAATCCCCGACAAGACTGGTACCCTTTCACGTCCAAATCTCTCAAAGTCCGGGAGAGATTCTCAAAACCAAGGTTGACATGTTTCGAGTTCCTTTCAACATTTGGGAAATCCCGCTGAAACTTTGGACATTCTCGCGAAGGGTTCCCAATCCCCGACAAGACTGGTACCCTTTCACGTCCAAATCTCTCAAACTCCGGGAGAGATTCTCAAAACCAAGGTTGACATGTTTCGAGTTCCTTTCAACATTTTGGAAATCCCGCTGAAACTTTGGACATTCTCGCGAAGGGTTCCCAATCCCCGACAAGACTGGTACCCTTTCACGTCCAAATCTCTCAAAGTCCGGGAGAGATTCTCAAAACAAAGGTTGACATGTTTCGAGTTCCTTTCAACATTTGGGAAATCCCGCTGAAACTTTGGACATTCTCGCGAAGGGTTCCCAATCCCCGACAAGACTGGTACCCTTTCACGTCCAAATCTCTCAAACTCTGGGAGAGATTCTCAAAACCAAGGTTGACATGTTTCGAGTTCCTTTCAACATTTTGGAAATCCCGCTGAAACTTTGGACATTCTCGCGAAGGGTTCCCAACCCCCGACAAGACTGGTACCCTTTCACGTCCAGATCTCTCAAACTCCGGGAGAGATTCTCAAACCCAGGCTGACATGTTTCGAGTTCCTTTCAACATTTTGGAAATCCCGCTGAAACTTTGGACATTCTCGCGAAGGGTTTCTAATCCCCGACAAGACTGGTACCCTTTCACGTCCAAATATCTCAAAGTCCGGGAGAGATTCTCAAAACCAAGGTTGACATGTTTCGAGTTCCTTTCAACATTTTGGAAATCCCGCTGAAACTTTGGACATTCTCGCGAAGGGTTCCCAATCCCCGACAAGACTGGTACACTTTCACGTCCAAATCTCTCAAACTCTGGGAGAGATTCTCAAAACCAAGGTTGACATGTTTCGAGTTCCTTTCAACATTTTGGAAATCCCGCTGAAACTTTGGACATTCTCGCGAAGGGTTCCCAATCCCCGACAAGATTGGTACCCTTTCACGTCCATATCACTCAAACTCCGGGAGAGATTCTCAAAACCAAGGTTGACATGTTTCGAATTCCTTTCAACATTTTGGAAATCCCGCTGAAACTTTGGACATTCTCGCGAAGGGTTCCCAATCCCCGACAAGACTGGTACACTTTCACGTCCAAATCTCTCAAACTCCGGGAGAGATTCTCAAAACCAAGGTTGACATGTTTCGAGTTCCTTTCAACATTTTGGAAATCCCGCTGAAACTTTGGACATTCTCGCGAAGGGTTCCCAATCCCCGACAAGACTGGTACCCTTTCACGTCCAAATCTCTCAAACTCCGGGAGAGATTCTCAAAACCAAGGTTGACATGTTTCGAGTTCCTTTCAACATTTTGGAAATCCCGCTGAAACTTTGGACATTCTCGCGAAGGGTTCCCAATCCCCGACAAGACTGGTACCCTTTCACGTCCAAATCTCTCCAACTCCGGGAGAGATTCTCAAAACCAAGGTTGACATGTTTCGAGTTCCTTTCAACATTTGGGAAATCCCGCTGAAACTTTGGACATTCTCGCGAAGGGTTCCCAATCCCCGACAAGACTGGTACCCTTTCACGTCCAAATCTCTCAAACTCTGGGAGAGATTCTCAAAACCAAGGTTGACGTGTTTCGAGTTCCTTTCAACATTTTGGAAATCCCGCTGAAACTTTGGACATTCTCGCGAAGGGTTCCCAATCCCCGACAAGACTGGTACACTTTCACGTCCAAATCTCTCAAACTCCGGGAGAGATTCTCAAAACCAAGGTTGACATGTTTCGAGTTCCTTTCAACATTTTGGAAATCCCGCTGAAACTTTGGACATTCTCGCGAAGGGTTCCCAATCCCCGACAAGACTGGTACACTTTCACGTCCAAATCTCTCAAACTCCAGGAGAGATTCTCAAAACCAAGGTTGACATGTTTCGAGTTCCTTTCAACATTTTGGAAATCCCGCTGAAACTTTGGACATTCTCGCGAAGGGTTCCCAATCCCCGACAAGATTGGTTCCCTTTCACGTCCAAATCACTCAAACTCCGGGAGAGATTCTCAAAACCAAGGTTGACATGTTTCGAATTCCTTTCAACATTTTGGAAATCCCGCTGAAACTTTGGACATTCTCGCGAAGAATTCCCAATCCCCGACAAGACTGGTACCCTTTCACGTCCAAATCTCTCAAACTCCGGGAGAGATTCTCAAAACCAAGGTTGACATGTTTCGAGTTCCTTTCAACATTTTGGAAATCCCGCTGAAACTTTGGGCATTCTCGCGAAGGGTTCCCAATCCCCGACAAGACTGGTACCCTTTCACGTCCAAATCTCTCAAACTCCGGGAGAGATTCTCAAAACCAAGGTTGACATGTTTCGAGTTCCTTTCAACATTTTGGAAATCCCGCTGAAACTTTGGACATTCTCGCGAAGGGTTCCCAATCCCCGACAAGACTGGTACCCTTTCACGTCCAAATCTCTCAAACTCCGGGAGAGATTCTCAAAACCAAGGTTGACATGTTTCGAGTTCCTTTCAACATTTTGGAAATCCCGCTGAAACTTTGGACATTCTCGCGAAGGGTTCCCAATCCCCGACAAGACTGGTTCCCTTTCACGTCCAGATCTCTCAAACTCCGGGAGAGATTCTCAAAACCAAGGTTGACATGTTTCGAGTTCCTTTCAACATTTTGGAAATCCCGCTGAAACTTTGGACATTCTCGCAAAGGGTTCCCAATCCCCGACAAGACTGGTACCCTTTCACGTCCAAATCTCTCAAACTCCGGGAGAGATTCTCAAAACCAAGGTTGACATGTTTCGAGTTCCTTTCAACATTTGGGAAATCCCGCTGAAACTTTGGACATTCTCGCGAAGGGTTCCCAATCCCCGACAAGATTGGTTCCCTTTCACGTCCAGATCTCTCAAACTCCGGGAGAGATTCTCAAAACCAAGGTTGACATGTTTCGAGTTCCTTTCAACATTTTGGAAATCCCGCTGAAACTTTGGACATTCTCGCGAAGGGTTCCCAATCCCCGACAAGACTGGTACACTTTCACGTCCAAATCTCTCAAACTCCGGGAGAGATTCTCAAAACCAAGGTTGACATGTTTCGAGTTCCTTTCAACATTTTGGAAATCCCGCTGAAACTTTGGACATTCTCGCGAAGGGTTCCCAATCCCCGACAAGACTGTTACCCTTTCACGTCCAAATCTCTCAAACTCCGGGAGAGATTCTCAAAACCAAGGTTGACATGTTTCGAGTTCCTTTCAACATTTTGGAAATCCCGCTGAAACTTTGGACATTCTCGCGAAGGGTTCCCAATCCCCGACAAGACTGGTACACTTTCACGTCCAAATCTCTCAAACTCCGGGAGAGATTCTCAAAACCAAGGTTGACATGTTTCGAGTTCCTTTCAACATTTTGGAAATCCCGCTGAAACTTTGGACATTCTCGCAAAGGGTTCCCAATCCCCGACAAGACTGGTACCCTTTCACGTCCAAATCTCTCAAACTCCGGGAGAGATTCTCAAAACCAAGGTTGACATGTTTCGAGTTCCTTTCAACCTTTTGGAAATCCCGCTGAAACTTTGGACATTCTCGCGAAGGGTTCCCAATCCCCGACAAGACTGGTACCCTTTCACGTCCAAATCTCTCAAACACCGGGCGAGATTCTCAAAACCAAGGTTGACATGTTTCGAGTTCCTTTCAACATTTGGGAAATCCCGCTGAAACTTTGGACATTCTCGCGAAGGGTTCCCAATCCCCGACAAGACTGGTACCCTTTCACGTCCAAATCTCTCAAACTCCGGGAGAGATTCTCAAAACCAAGGTTGACATGTTTCGAGTTCCTTTCAACATTTTGGAAATCCCGCTGAAACTTTGGACATTCTCGCGAAGGGTTCCCAATCCCCGACAAGACTGGTACCCTTTCACGTCCAAATCTCTCAAAGTCCGGGAGAGATTCTCAAAACCAAGGTTGACATGTTTCGAGTTCCTTTCAACATTTGGGAAATCCCGCTGAAACTTTGGACATTCTCGCGAAGGGTTCCCAATCCCCGACAAGACTGGTACCCTTTCACGTCCAAATCTCTCAAACTCTGGGAGAGATTCTCAAAACCAAGGTTGACGTGTTTCGAGTTCCTTTCAACATTTTGGAAATCCCGCTGAAACTTTGGACATTCTTGCGAAGGGTTCCCAATCCCCGACAAGACTGGTACCCTTTCACGTCCAGATCTCTCAAACTCCGGGAGAGATTCTCAAACCCAGGCTGACATGTTTCGAGTTCCTTTCAACATTTTGGAAATCCCGCTGAAACTTTGGACATTCTCGCGAAGGGTTTCTAATCCCCGACAAGACTGGTACCCTTTCACGTCCAAATCTCTCAAACTCCGGGAGAGATTCTCAAAACCAAGGTTGACATGTTTCGAGTTCCTTTCAACATTTTGGAAATCCCGCTGAAACTTTGGACATTCTCGCGAAGAATTCCCAATCCCCGACAAGACTGGTTCCCTTTCACGTCCAAATCTCTCAAACTCCGGGAGAGATTCTCAAAACCAAGGTTGACATGTTTCGAGTTCCTTTCAACATTTTGGAAATCCCGCTGAAACTTTGGACATTCTCGCGAAGGGTTCCCAATCCCCGACAAGACTGGTACCCTTTCACGTCCAAATCTCTCAAACTCCGGGAGAGATTCTCAAAACCAAGGTTGACATGTTTCGAGTTCCTTTCAACATTTTGGAAATCCCGCTGAAACTTTGGACATTCTCGCGAAGGGTTCCTAATCCCCGACAAGACTGGCACCCTTTCACGTCCAAATCTCTCAAAGTCCGGGAGAGATTCTCAAAACCAAGGTTGACATGTTTCGAGTTCCTTTCAACATTTGGGAAATCCCGCTGAAACTTTGGACATTCTCGCGAAGGGTTCCCAATCCCCGACAAGACTGGTACCCTTTCACGTCCAAATCTCTCAAACTCCGGGAGAGATTCTCAAAACCAAGGTTGACATGTTTCGAGTTCCTTTCAACATTTTGGAAATCCCGCTGAAACTTTGGACATTCTCGCGAAGGGTTCCCAATCCCCGACAAGACTGGTACCCTTTCACGTCCAAATCTCTCAAACTCCGGGAGAGATTCTCAAAACCAAGGTTGACATGTTTCGAGTTCCTTTCAACATTTTGGAAATCCCGCTGAAACTTTGGACATTCTCGCGAAGGGTTCCCAATCCCCGACAAGACTGGTACCCTTTCACGTCCAGATCTCTCAAACTCCGGGAGAGATTCTCAAAACCCAGGCTGACATGTTTCGAGTTCCTTTCAACATTTTGGAAATCCCGCTGAAACTTTGGACATTCTCGCGAAGGGTTCCCAATCCCCGACAAGACTGGTACCCTTTCACGTCCAAATCTCTCAAACTCCGGGAGAGATTCTCAAAACCAAGGTTGACATGTTTCGAGTTCCTTTCAACATTTTGGAAATCCCGCTGAAACTTTGGACATTCTCGCGAAGGGTTCCCAATTCCCGACAAGACTGGTACCCTTTCACGTCCAAATCTCTCAAAGTCCGGGAGAGATTCTCAAAACCAAGGTTGACATGTTTCGAGTTCCTTTCAACATTTGGGAAATCCCGCTGAAACTTTGGACATTCTCGCGAAGGGTTCCCAATCCCCGACAAGACTGGTACCCTTTCACGTCCAAATCTCTCCAACTCCGGGAGAGATTCTCAAAACCAAGGTTGACATGTTTCGAGTTCCTTTCAACATTTTGGAAATCCCGCTGAAACTTTGGACATTCTCGCGAAGGGTTCCCAATCCCCGACAAGACTGGTACCCTTTCACGTCCAAATCTCTCAAAGTCCGGGAGAGATTCTCAAAACCAAGGTTGACATGTTTCGAGTATCTTTGAACATTTGGGAAATCCCGCTGAAACTTTGGACATTCTCGCGAAGGGTTCCCAATCCCCGACAAGACTGGTACCCTTTCACGTCCAAATCTCTCAAACTCTGGGAGAGATTCTCAAAACCAAGGTTGACGTGTTTCGAGTTCCTTTCAACATTTTGGAAATCCCGCTGAAACTTTGGACATTCTCGCGAAGGGTTCCCAATCCCCGACAAGACTGGTACCCTTTCACGTCCAGATCTCTCAAACTCCGGGAGAGATTCTCAAACCCAGGCTGACATGTTTCGAGTTCCTTTCAACATTTTGGAAATCCCGCTGAAACTTTGGACATTCTCGCGAAGGGTTTCTAATCCCCGACAAGACTGGTACCCTTTCACGTCCAAATCTCTCAAACTCCGGGAGAGATTCTCAAAACCAAGGTTGACATGTTTCGAGTTCCTTTCAACATTTTGGAAATCCCGCTGAAACTTTGGACATTCTCGCGAAGAATTCCCAATCCCCGACAAGACTGGTACCCTTTCACGTCCAAATCTCTCAAACTCCGGGAGAGATTCTCAAAACCAAGGTTGACATGTTTCGAGTTCCTTTCAACATTTTGGAAATCCCGATGAAACTTTGGACATTCTCGCGAAGGGTTCCCAATCCCCGACAAGACTGGTACCCTTTCACGTCCAAATCTCTCAAAGTCCGGGAGAGATTCTCAAAACCAAGGTTGACATGTTTCGAGTATCTTTGAACATTTGGGAAATCCCGCTGAAACTTTGGACATTCTCGCGAAGGGTTCCCAATCCCCGACAAGACTGGTACCCTTTCACGTCCAAATCTCTCAAACTCTGGGAGAGATTCTCAAAACTAAGGTTGACGTGTTTCGAGTTCCTTTCAACATTTTGGAAATCCCGCTGAAACTTTGGACATTCTCGCGAAGGGTTCCCAATCCCCGACAAGACTGGTACCCTTTCACGTCCAGATCTCTCAAACTCCGGGAGAGATTCTCAAACCCAGGCTGACATGTTTCGAGTTCCTTTCAACATTTTGGAAATCCCGCTGAAACTTTGGACATTCTCGCGAAGGGTTTCTAATCCCCGACAAGACTGGTACCCTTTCACGTCCAAATCTCTCAAACTCCGGGAGAGATTCTCAAAACCAAGGTTGACATGTTTCGAGTTCCTTTCAACATTTTGGAAATCCCGCTGAAACTTTGGACATTCTCGCGAAGAATTCCCAATCCCCGACAAGACTGGTACCCTTTCACGTCCAAATCTCTCAAACTCCGGGAGAGATTCTCAAAACCAAGGTTGACATGTTTCGAGTTCCTTTCAACATTTTGGAAATCCCGCTGAAACTTCGGACATTCTCGCGAAGGGTTCCCAATCCCCGACAAGACTGGTACCCTTTCACGTCCAAATCTCTCAAACTCCGGGAGAGATTCTCAAAACCAAGGTTGACATGTTTCGAGTTCCTTTCAACATTTTGGAAATCCCGCTGAAACTTTGGACATTCTCGCGAAGGGTTCCCAATCCCCGACAAGATTGGTTCCCTTTCACGTCCAGATCTCTCAAACTCCGGGAGAGATTCTCAAAACCAAGGTTGACATGTTTCGAGTTCCTTTCAACATTTTGGAAATCCCGCTGAAACTTTGGACATTCTCGCAAAGGGTTCCCAATCCCCGACAAGACTGGTACCCTTTCACGTCCAAATCTCTCAAACTCCGGGAGAGATTCTCAAAACCAAGGTTGACATGTTTCGAGTTCCTTTCAACATTTTGGAAATCCCGCTGAAACTTTGGACATTCTCGCGAAGGGTTCCCAATCCCCGACAAGATTGGTTCCCTTTCACGTCCAGATCTCTCAAACTCCGGGAGAGATTCTCAAAACCAAGGTTGACATGTTTCGAGTTCCTTTCAACATTTTGGAAATCCCGCTGAAACTTTGGACATTCTCGCGAAGGGTTCCCAATCCCCGACAAGACTGGTACCCTTTCACGTCCAAATCTCTCAAACTCCGGGAGAGATTCTCAAAACCAAGGTTGACATGTTTCGAGTTCCTTTCAACATTTTGGAAATCCCCCTGAAACTTTGGACATTCTCGCAAAGGGTTCCCAATCCCCGACAAGACTGGTACCCTTTCACGTCCAAATCTCTCAAACTCCGGGAGAGATTCTCAAAACCAAGGTTGACATGTTTCGAGTTCCTTTCAACATTTTGGAAATCCCGCTGAAACTTTGGACATTCTCGCGAAGGGTTCCCAATCCCCGACAAGACTGGTACCCTTTCACGTCCAAATCTCTCAAAGTCCGGGAGAGATTCTCAAAACCAAGGTTGACATGTTTCGAGTTCCTTTCAACATTTTGGAAATCCCGCTGAAACTTTGGACATTCTCGCGAAGGGTTCCCAATCCCCGACAAGACTGGTACCCTTTCACGTCCAAATCTCTCAAACTCCGGGAGAGATTCTCAAAACCAAGGTTGACATGTTTCGAGTTCCTTTCAACATTTTGGAAATCCCGCTGAAACTTTGGACATTCTCGCGAAGGGTTCCCAATCCCCGACAAGACTGGTACCCTTTCACGTCCAAATCTCTCAAAGTCCGGGAGAGATTCTCAAAACCAAGGTTGACATGTTTCGAGTTCCTTTCAACATTTGGGAAATCCCGCTGAAACTTTGGACATTCTCGCGAAGGGTTCCCAATCCCCGACAAGACTGGTACCCTTTCACGTCCAAATCTCTCAAACTCTGGGAGAGATTCTCAAAACCAAGGTTGACGTGTTTCGAGTTCCTTTCAACATTTTGGAAATCCCGCTGAAACTTTGGACATTCTCGCGAAGGGTTCCCAACCCCCGACAAGACTGGTACCCTTTCACGTCCAGATCTCTCAAACTCCGGGAGAGACTCAAAACCAAGGTTGACATGTTTCGAGTTCCTTTCAACATTTGGGAAATCCCGCTTAAACTTTGGACATTCTCGCGAAGGGTTCCCAATCCCCGACAAGATTGGTTCCCTTTCACGTCCAGATCTCTCAAACTCCGGGAGAGATTCTCAAAACCAAGGTTGACATGTTTCGAGTTCCTTTCAACATTTTGGAAATCCCGCTGAAACTTTGGACATTCTCGCGAAGGGTTCCCAATCCCCGACAAGACTGGTACCCTTTCACGTCCAAATCTCTCAAACTCCGGGAGAGATTCTCAAAACCAAGGTTGACATGTTTCGAGTTCCTTTCAACATTTTGGAAATCCCGCTGAAACTTTGGACATTCTCGCGAAGGGTTCCCAATCCCCGACAAGACTGGTACCCTTTCACGTCCAAATCTCTCAAAGTCCGGGAGAGATTCTCAAAACCAAGGTTGACATGTTTCGAGTTCCTTTCAACATTTGGGAAATCCCGCTGAAACTTTGGACATTCTCGCGAAGGGTTCCCAATCCCCGACAAGACTGGTACCCTTTCACGTCCAAATCTCTCAAACTCCGGGAGAGATTCTCAAAACCAAGGTTGACGTGTTTCGAGTTCCTTTCAACATTTTGGAAATCCCGCTGAAACTTTGGACATTCTCGCGAAGGGTTCCCAATCCCCGACAAGACTGGTACCCTTTCACGTCCAGATCTCTCAAACTCCGGGAGAGATTCTCAAACCCAGGCTGACATGTTTCGAGTTCCTTTCAACATTTTGGAAATCCCGCTGAAACTTTGGACATTCTCGCGAAGGGTTTCTAATCCCCGACAAGACTGGTACCCTTTCACGTCCAAATCTCTCAAACTCCGGGAGAGATTCTCAAAACCAAGGTTGACATGTTTCGAGTTCCTTTCAACATTTTGGAAATCCCGCTGAAACTTTGGACATTCTCGCGAAGAATTCCCAATCCCCGACAAGACTGGTACCCTTTCACGTCCAAATCTCTCAAACTCCGGGAGAGATTCTCAAAACCAAGGTTGACATGTTTCGAGTTCCTTTCAACATTTTGGAAATCCCGCTGAAACTTTGGACATTCTCGCGAAGGGTTCCCAATCCCCGACAAGACTGCTACCCTTTCACGTCCAAATCTCTCAAACTCCGGGAGAGATTCTCAAAACCAAGGTTGACATGTTTCGAGTTCCTTTCAACATTTTGGAAATCCTGCTGAAACTTTGGACATTCTCGCGAAGGGTTCCCAATCCCCGACAAGACTGGTACCCTTTCACGTCCAAATCTCTCAAACTCCGGGAGAGATTCTCAAAACCAAGGTTGACATGTTTCGAGTTCCTTTCAACATTTTGGAAATCCCGCTGAAACTTTGGACATTCTCGCGAAGGGTTCCCAATCCCCGACAAGACTGGTACCCTTTCACGTCCAAATCTCTCAAACTCCGGGAGAGATTCTCAAAACCAAGGTTGACATGTTTCGAGTTCCTTTCAACATTTTGGAAATCCCGCTGAAACTTCGGACATTCTCGCGAAGGGTTCCCAATCCCCGACAAGACTGGTACCCTTTCACGTCCAAATCTCTCAAACTCCGGGAGAGATTCTCAAAACCAAGGTTGACATGTTTCGAGTTCCTTTCAACATTTTGGAAATCCCGCTGAAACTTTGGACATTCTCGCGAAGGGTTCCCAATCCCCGACAAGATTGGTTCCCTTTCACGTCCAGATCTCTCAAACTCCGGGAGAGATTCTCAAAACCAAGGTTGACATGTTTCGAGTTCCTTTCAACATTTTGGAAATCCCGCTGAAACTTTGGACATTCTCGCAAAGCGTTCCCAATCCCCGACAAGACTGGTACCCTTTCACGTCCAAATCTCTCAAACTCCGGGAGAGATTCTCAAAACCAAGGTTGACATGTTTCGAGTTCCTTTCAACATTTTGGAAATCCCGCTGAAACTTTGGACATTCTCGCGAAGGGTTCCCAATCCCTGACAAGATTGGTGCCCTTTCACGTCCAGATCTCTCAAACTCCGGGAGAGATTCTCAAAACCAAGGTTGACATGTTTCGAGTTCCTTTCAACATTTTGGAAATCCCGCTGAAACTTTGGACATTCTCGCGAAGGGTTCCCAATCCCCGACAAGACTGGTACCCTTTCACGTCCAAATCTCTCAAACTCCGGGAGAGATTCTCAAAACCAAGGTTGACATGTTTCGAGTTCCTTTCAACATTTTGGAAATCCCCCTGAAACTTTGGACATTCTCGCAAAGGGTTCCCAATCCCCGACAAGACTGGTACCCTTTCACGTCCAAATCTCTCAAACTCCGGGAGAGATTCTCAAAACCAAGGTTGACATGTTTCGAGTTCCTTTCAACATTTTGGAAATCCCGCTGAAACTTTGGACATTCTCGCGAAGGGTTCCCAATCCCCGACAAGACTGGTACCCTTTCACGTCCAAATCTCTCAAACTCCGGGAGAGATTCTCAAAACCAAGGTTGACATGTTTCGAGTTCCTTTCAACATTTTGGAAATCCCGCTGAAACTTTGGACATTCTCGCGAAGGGTTCCCAATCCCCGACAAGACTGGTACCCTTTCACGTCCAAATCTCTCAAACTCCGGGAGAGATTCTCAAAACCAAGGTTGACATGTTTCGAGTTCCTTTCAACATTTTGGAAATCCCGCTGAAACTTTGGACATTCTCGCGAAGGGTTCCCAATCCCCGACAAGACTGGTACCCTTTCACGTCCAAATCTCTCAAACTCCGGGAGAGATTCTCAAAACCAAGGTTGACATGTTTCGAGTTCCTTTCAACATTTGGGAAATCCCGCTGAAACTTTGGACATTCTCGCGAAGGGTTCCCAATCCCCGACAAGACTGGTACCCTTTCACGTCCAGATCTCTCAAACTCCGGGAGAGATTCTCAAACCCAGGCTGACATGTTTCGAGTTCCTTTCAACATTTTGGAAATCCCGCTGAAACTTTGGACATTCTCGCGAAGGGTTTCTAATCCCCGACAAGACTGGTACCCTTTCACGTCCAAATCTCTCAAACTCCGGGAGAGATTCTCAAAACCAAGGTTGACATGTTTCGAGTTCCTTTCAACATTTTGGAAATCCCGCTGAAACTTTGGACATTCTCGCGAAGAATTCCCAATCCCCGACAAGACTGGTACCCTTTCACGTCCAAATCTCTCAAACTCCGGGAGAGATTCTCAAAACCAAGGTTGACATGTTTCGAGTTCCTTTCAACATTTTGGAAATCCCGCTGAAACTATGGACATTCTCGCGAAGGGTTCCCAATCCCCGACAAGACTGGTACCCTTTCACGTCCAAATCTCTCAAACTCCGGGAGAGATTCTCAAAACCAAGGTTGACATGTTTCGAGTTCCTTTCAACATTTTGGAAATCCCGCTGAAACTTTGGACATTCTCGCGAAGGGTTCCCAATCCCCGACAAGACTGGTACCCTTTCACGTCCAAATCTCTCAAACTCCGGGAGAGATTCTCAAAACCAAGGTTGACATGTTTCGAGTTCCTTTCAACATTTTGGAAATCCCGCTGAAACTTTGGACATTCTCGCGAAGGGTTCCCAATCCCCGACAAGATTGGTACCCTTTCACGTCCAAATCTCTCAAACTCCGGGAGAGATTCTCAAAACCAAGGTTGACATGTTTCGAGTTCCTTTCAACATTTTGGAAATCCCGCTGAAACTTCGGACATTCTCGCGAAGGGTTCCCAATCCCCGACAAGACTGGTACCCTTTCACGTCCAAATCTCTCAAACTCCGGGAGAGATTCTCAAAACCAAGGTTGACATGTTTCGAGTTCCTTTCAACATTTGGGAAATCCCGCTGAAACTTTGGACATTCTCGCGAAGGGTTCCCAATCCCCGACAAGATTGGTTCCCTTTCACGTCCAGATCTCTCAAACTCCGGGAGAGATTCTCAAAACCAAGGTTGACATGTTTCGAGTTCCTTTCAACATTTTGGAAATCCCGCTGAAACTTTGGACATTCTCGCGAAGGGTTCCCAATCCCCGACAAGACTGGTACCCTTTCACGTCCAAATCTCTCAAACTCCGGGAGAGATTCTCAAAACCAAGGTTGACATGTTTCGAGTTCCTTTCAACATTTTGGAAATCCCGCTGAAACTTTGGACATTCTCGCGAAGGGTTCCCAATCCCCGACAAGACTGGTACCCTTTCACGTCCAAATCTCTCAAAGTCCGGGAGAGATTCTCAAAACCAAGGTTGACATGTTTTGAGTTCCTTTCAACATTTTGGAAATCCCGCTGAAACTTTGGACATTCTCGCGAAGGGTTCCCAATCCCCGACAAGACTGGTACCCTTTCACGTCCAAATCTCTCAAACTCTGGGAGAGATTCTCAAAACCAAGGTTGACATGTTTCGAGTTCCTTTCAACATTTTGGAAATCCCGCTGAAACTTTGGACATTCTCGCGAAGGGTTCCCAATCCCCGACAAGACTGGTACCCTTTCACGTCCAGATCTCTCAAACTCCGGGAGAGATTCTCAAACCCAGGCTGACATGTTTCGAGTTCCTTTCAACATTTTGGAAATCCCGCTGAAACTTTGGACATTCTCGCGAAGGGTTTCTAATCCCCGACAAGACTGGTACCCTTTCACGTCCAAATCTCTCAAACTCCGGGAGAGATTCTCAAAACCAAGGTTGACATGTTTCGAGTTCCTTTCAACATTTTGGAAATCCCGCTGAAACTTTGGACATTCTCGCGAAGAATTCCCAATCCCCGACAAGACTGGTACCCTTTCACGTCCAAATCTCTCAAACTCCGGGAGAGATTCTCAAAACCAAGGTTGACATGTTTCGAGTTCCTTTCAACATTTTGGAAATCCCGCTGAAACTTTGGACATTCTCGCGAAGGGTTCCCAATCCCCGACAAGACTGGTACCCTTTCACGTCCAAATCTCTCAAACTCCGGGAGAGATTCTCAAAACCAAGGTTGACATGTTTCGAGTTCCTTTCAACATTTTGGAAATCCCGCTGAAACTTTGGACATTCTCGCGAAGGGTTCCCAATCCCCGACAAGACTGGTACCCTTTCACGTCCAAATCTCTCAAACTCCGGGAGAGATTCTCAAAACCAAGGTTGACATGTTTCGAGTTCCTTTCAACATTTTGGAAATCCCGCTGAAACTTTGGACATTCTCGCGAAGGGTTCCCAATCCCCGACAAGATTGGTACCCTTTCACGTCCAAATCTCTCAAACTCCGGGAGAGATTCTCAAAACCAAGGTTGACATGTTTCGAGTTCCTTTCAACATTTTGGAAATCCCGCTGAAACTTCGGACATTCTCGCGAAGGGTTCCCAATCCCCGACAAGACTGGTACCCTTTCACGTCCAAATCTCTCAAACTCCGGGAGAGATTCTCAAAACCAAGGTTGACATGTTTCGAGTTCCTTTCAACATTTTGGAAATCCCGCTGAAACTTTGGACATTCTCGCGAAGGGTTCCCAATCCCCGACAAGATTGGTTCCCTTTCACGTCCAGATCTCTCAAACTCCGGGAGAGATTCTCAAAACCAAGGTTGACATGTTTCGAGTTCCTTTCAACATTTTGGAAATCCCGCTGAAACTTTGGACATTCTCGCAATGCGTTCCCAATCCCCGACAAGACTGGTACCCTTTCACGTCCAAATCTCTCAAACTCCGGGAGAGATTCTCAAAACCAAGGTTGACATGTTTCGAGTTCCTTTCAACATTTTGGAAATCCCGCTGAAACTTTGGACATTCTCGCGAAGGGTTCCCAATCCCCGACAAGATTGGTTCCCTTTCACGTCCAGATCTCTCAAACTCCGGGAGAGATTCTCAAAACCAAGGTTGACATGTTTCGAGTTCCTTTCAACATTTTGGAAATCCCGCTGAAACTTTGGACATTCTCGCAAAGGGTTCCCAATCCCCGACAAGACTGGTACCCTTTCACGTCCAAATCTCTCAAACTCCGGGAGAGATTCTCAAAACCAAGGTTGACATGTTTCGAGTTCCTTTCAACATTTTGGAAATCCCGCTGAAACTTTGGACATTCTCGCGAAGGGTTCCCAATCCCCGACAAGATTGGTTCCCTTTCACGTCCAGATCTCTCAAACTCCAGGAGAGATTCTCAAAACCAAGGTTGACATGTTTCGAGTTCCTTTCAACATTTTGGAAATCCCGCTGAAACTTTGGACATTCTCGCAAAGGGTTCCCAATCCCCGACAAGACTGGTACCCTTTCACGTCCAAATCTCTCAAACTCCGGGAGAGATTCTCAAAACCAAGGTTGACATGTTTCGAGTTCCTTTCAACATTTTGGAAATCCCGCTGAAACTTTGGACATTCTCGCGAAGGGTTCCCAATCCCCGACAAGACTGGTACCCTTTCACGTCCAAATCTCTCAAAGTCCGGGAGAGATTCTCAAAACCAAGGTTGACATGTTTCGAGTTCCTTTCAACATTTGGGAAATCCCGCTGAAACTTTGGACATTCTCGCGAAGGGTTCCCAATCCCCGACAAGACTGGTACCCTTTCACGTCCAAATCTCTCAAACTCTGGGAGAGATTCTCAAAACCAAGGTTGACGTGTTTCGAGTTCCTTTCAACATTTTGGAAATCCCGCTGAAACTTTGGACATTCTCGCGAAGGGTTCCCAATCCCCGACAAGACTGGTACCCTTTCACGTCCAGATCTCTCAAACTCCGGGAGAGATTCTCAAACCCAGGCTGACATGTTTCGAGTTCCTTTCAACATTTTGGAAATCCCGCTGAAACTTTGGACATTCTCGCGAAGGGTTTCTAATCCCCGACAAGACTGGTACCCTTTCACGTCCAAATCTCTCAAACTCCGGGAGAGATTCTCAAAACCAAGGTTGACATGTTTCGAGTTCCTTTCAACATTTTGGAAATCCCGCTGAAACTTTGGACATTCTCGCGAAGAATTCCCAATCCCCGACAAGACTGGTACCCTTTCACGTCCAAATCTCTCAAACTCCGGGAGAGATTCTCAAAACCAAGGTTGACATGTTTCGAGTTCCTTTCAACATTTTGGAAATCCCACTGAAACTTTGGACATTCTCACGAAGGGTTCCCAATCCCCGACAAGACTGGTACCCTTTCACGTCCAAATCTCTCAAACTCCGGGAGAGATTCTCAAAACCAAGGTTGACATGTTTCGAGTTCCTTTCAACATTTTGGAAATCCCGCTGAAACTTTGGACATTCTCGCGAAGGGTTCCCAATCCCCGACAAGACTGGTACCCTTTCACGTCCAAATCTCTCAAACTCCGGGAGAGATTCTCAAAACCAAGGTTGACATGTTTCGAGTTCCTTTCAACATTTTGGAAATCCCGCTGAAACTTTGGACATTCTCGCGAAGGGTTCCCAATCCCCGACAAGATTGGTACCCTTTCACGTCCAAATCTCTCAAACTCCGGGAGAGATTCTCAAAACCAAGGTTGACATGTTTCGAGTTCCTTTCAACATTTTGGAAATCCCGCTGAAACTTCGGACATTCTCGCGAAGGGTTCCCAATCCCCGACAAGACTGGTACCCTTTCACGTCCAAATCTCTCAAACTCCGGGAGAGATTCTCAAAACCAAGGTTGACATGTTTCGAGTTCCTTTCAACATTTTGGAAATCCCGCTGAAACTTTGGACATTCTCGCGAAGGGTTCCCAATCCCCGACAAGATTGGTTCCCTTTCACGTCCAGATCTCTCAAACTCCGGGAGAGATTCTCAAAACCAAGGTTGACATGTTTCGAGTTCCTTTCAACATTTTGGAAATCCCGCTGAAACTTTGGACATTCTCGCAAAGCGTTCCCAATCCCCGACAAGACTGGTACCCTTTCACGTCCAAATCTCTCAAAGTCCGGGAGAGATTCTCAAAACCAAGGTTGACATGTTTCGAGTTCCTTTCAACATTTTGGAAATCCCGCTGAAACTTTGGACATTCTCGCGAAGGGTTCCCAATCCCCGACAAGATTGGTTCCCTTTCACGTCCAGATCTCTCAAACTCCGGGAGAGATTCTCAAAACCAAGGTTGACATGTTTCGAGTTCCTTTCAACATTTTGGAAATCCCGCTGAAACTTTGGACATTCTCGCAAAGGGTTCCCAATCCCCGACAAGACTGGTACCCTTTCACGTCCAAATCTCTCAAACTCCGGGAGAGATTCTCAAAACCAAGGTTGACATGTTTCGAGTTCCTTTCAACATTTTGGAAATCCCGCTGAAACTTTGGACATTCTCGCGAAGGGTTCCCAATCCCCGACAAGATTGGTTCCCTTTCACGTCCAGATCTCTCAAACTCCGGGAGAGATTCTCAAAACCAAGGTTGACATGTTTCGAGTTCCTTTCAACATTTTGGAAATCCCGCTGAAACTTTGGACATTCTCGCAAAGGGTTCCCAATCCCCGACAAGACTGGTACCCTTTCACGTCCAAATCTCTCAAACTCCGGGAGAGATTCTCAAAACCAAGGTTGACATGTTTCGAGTTCCTTTCAACATTTTGGAAATCCCGCTGAAACTTAGGACATTGTGGCGAAGGGTTCCCAATCCCCGACAAGACTGGTACCCTTTCACGTCCAAATCTCTCAAACTCCGGGAGAGATTCTCAAAACCAAGGTTGACATGTTTCGAGTTCCTTTCAACATTTTGGAAATCCCGCTGAAACTTTGGACATTCTCGCGAAGGGTTCCCAATCCCCGACAAGATTGGTTCCCTTTCACGTCCAGATCTCTCAAACTCCGGGAGAGATTCTCAAAACCAAGGTTGACATGTTTCGAGTTCCTTTCAACATTTTGGAAATCCCGCTGAAACTTTGGACATTCTCGCAAAGGGTTCCCAATCCCCGACAAGACTGGTACCCTTTCACGTCCAAATCTCTCAAACTCCGGGAGAGATTCTCAAAACCAAGGTTGACATGTTTCGTGTTCCTTTCAACATTTTGGAAATCCCGCTGAAACTTTGGACATTCTCGCGAAGGGTTCCCAATCCCCGACAAGACTGGTACCCTTTCACGTCCAAATCTCTCAAACTCCGGGAGAGATTCTCAAAACCAAGGTTGACATGTTTCGAGTTCCTTTCAACATTTTGGAAATCCCGCTGAAACTATGGACATTCTCGCAAAGGGTTCCCAATCCCCGACAAGACTGGTACCCTTTCACGTCCAAATCTCTCAAACTCCGGGAGAGATTCTCAAAACCAAGGTTGACATGTTTCGAGTTCCTTTCAACATTTTGGAAATCCCGCTGAAACTTTGGACATTCTCGCGAAGGGTTCCCAATCCCCGACAAGACTGGTACCCTTTCACGTCCAAATCTCTCAAACTCCGGGAGAGATTCTCAAAACCAAGGTTGACATGTTTCGAGTTCCTTTCAACATTTTGGAAATCCCGCTGAAACTTTGGACATTCTCGCGAAGGGTTCCCAATCCCCGACAAGACTGGTACCCTTTCACGTCCAAATCTCTCAAACTCCGGGAGAGATTCTCAAAACCAAGGTTGACATGTTTCGAGTTCCTTTCAACATTTTGGAAATCCCGCTGAAACTTTGGACATTCTGGCGAAGGGTTCCCAATCCCCGACAAGACTGGTACCATTTCACGTCCAAATCTCTCAAACTCCGGGAGAGATTCTCAAAACCAAGGTTGACATGTTTCGAGTTCCTTTCAACATTTTGGAAATCCCGCTGAAACTTTGGACATTCTCGCGAAGGGTTCCCAATCCCCGACAAGACTGGTACCCTTTCACGTCCAAATCTCTCAAACTCCGGGAGAGATTCTCAAAACCAAGGTTGACATGTTTCGAGTTCCTTTCAACATTTTGGAAATCCCGCTGAAACTTTGGACATTCTCGCGAAGGGTTCCCAATCCCCGACAAGACTGGTACCCTTTCACGTCCAAATCTCTCAAACTCCGGGAGAGATTCTCAAAACCAAGGTTGACATGTTTCGAGTTCCTTTCAACATTTTGGAAATCCCGCTGAAACTTTGGACATTCTCGCGAAGGGTTCCCAATCCCCGACAAGACTGGTAACCTTTCACATCCAAATCTCTCAAAGTCCGGGAGAGATTCTCAAAACCAAGGTTGACATGTTTCGAGTTCCTTTCAACATTTTGGAAATCCCGCTGAAACTTTGGACATTCTCGCGGAGGGTTCCCAATCCCCGACAAGACTGGTTCCCTTTCACGTCCAGATCTCTCAAACTCCGGGAGAGATTCTCAAACCCAGGCTGACATGTTTCGAGTTCCTTTCAACATTTTGGAAATCCCGCTGAAACTTTGGACATTCTCGCGAAGGGTTCCCAATCCCCGACAAGACTGGTACCCTTTCACGTCCAAATCTCTCAAACTCCGGGAGAGATTCTCAAAACCAAGGTTGACATGTTTCGAGTTCCTTTCAACATTTTGGAAATCCCGCTGAAACTTTGGACATTGTGGCGAAGGGTTCCCAATCCCCGACAAGACTGGTACCCTTTCACGTCCAAATCTCTCAAACTCCGGGAGAGATTCTCAAAACCAAGGTTGACATGTTTCGAGTTCCTTTCAACATTTTGGAAATCCTGCTGAAACTTTGGACATTCTCGCGAAGGGTTCCCAATCCCCGACAAGACTGGTACCCTTTCACGTCCAAATATCTCAAACTCCGGGAGAGATTCTCAAAACCAAGGTTGACATGTTTCGAGTTCCTTTCAACATTTTGGAAATCCCGCTGAAACTTTGGACATTCTCGCGAAGGGTTCCCAATCCCCGACAAGACTGGTACCCTTTCACGTCCAAATCTCTCAAACTCCGGGAGAGATTCTCAAAACCAAGGTTGACATGTTTCGAGTTCCTTTCAACATTTTGGAAATCTTGCTGAAACTTTGGACATTCTCGCGAAGGGTTCCCAATCCCCGACAAGATTGGTACCCTTTCACGTCCAAATCTCTCAAACTCCGGGAGAGATTCTCAAAACCAAGGTTGACATGTTTCGAGTTCCTTTCAACATTTTGGAAATCCCGCTGAAACTTTGGACATTCTCGCGAAGGGTTCCCAATCCCCGAGAAGATTGGTTCCCTTTCACGTCCAGAACTCTCAAACTCCGGGAGAGATTCTCAAAACCAAGGTTGACATGTTTCGAGTTCCTCTCAACATTTTGGAAATCCCGCTGAAACTTTGGACATTCTGGCGAAGGGTTCCCAATCCCCGACAAGACTGGTACCCTTTCACGTGCAAATCTCTCAAACTCCGGGAGAGATTCTCAAAACCAAGGTTGACATGTTTCGAGTTCCTTTCAACATTTTGGAAATCCCGCTGAAACTTTGGACATTCTCGCGAAGGGTTCCCAATCCCCGACAAGACTGGTACCCTTTCACGTCCAAATCTCTCAAACTCCGGGAGAGATTCTCAAAACCAAGGTTGACATGTTTCGAGTTCCTTTCAACATTTTGGAAATCCCGCTGAAACTTTGGACATTCTCGCGAAGGGTTCCCAATCCCCGACAAGACTGGTACCCTTTCACGTCCAAATCTCTCAAACTCCGGGAGAGATTCTCAAAACCAAGGTTGACATGTTTCGAGTTCCTTTCAACATTTTGGAAATCCCGCTGAAACTTTGGACATTCTCGCGAAGGGTTCCCAATCCCCGACAAGACTGGTACCCTTTCACGTCCAGATCTCTCAAACTCCGGGAGAGATTCTCAAAACCAAGGTTGACATGTTTCGAGTTCCTTTCAACATTTTGGAAATCCCGCTGAAACTTCGGACATTCTTGCGAAGGGTTTCCAATCCCCGACAAGACTGGTACCCTTTCATGTCCAAATCTCTCAAACTCCGGGAGAGATTCTCAAAACCAAGGTTGACATGTTTCGAGTTCCTTTCAACATTTTGGAAATCCCGCTGAAACTTTGGACATTCTCGCGAAGGGTTCCCAATCCCCGACAAGACTGGTACCCTTTCACGTCCAAATCTCTCAAACTCCGGGAGAGATTCTCAAAACCAAGGTTGACATGTTTCGAGTTCCTTTCAACATTTTGGAAATCCCGCTGAAACTTTGGACATTGTGGCGAATGGTTCCCAATCCCCGACAAGACTGGTACCCTTTCACGTCCAAATCTCTCAAACTCCGGGAGAGATTCTCAAAACCAAGGTTGACATGTTTCGAGTTCCTTTCAACATTTTGGAAATCCTGCTGAAACTTTGGACATTCTCGCGAAGGGTTCCCAATCCCCGACAAGACTGGTACCCTTTCACGTCCAAATCTCTCAAACTCTGGGAGAGATTCTCAAAACCAAGGTTGACATGTTTCGAGTTCCTTTCAACATTTTGGAAATCCCGCTGAAACTTTGGACATCCTCGCGAAGGGTTCCCAATCCCCGAGAAGATTGGTACCCTTTCACGTCCAAATCTCTCAAACTCTGGGAGAGATTCTCAAAACCAAGGTTGACATGTTTCGAGTTCCTTTCAACATTTTAGAAATCCCACTGAAACTTTGGACATTCTCGCGAAGGGTTCCCAATCCCCGACAAGACTGGTACCCTTTCACGTCCAAATCTCTCAAACTCCGGGAGAGATTCTCAAAACCAAGGTTGACATGTTTCGAGTTCCTTTCAACATTTTGGAAATCCCGCTGAAACTTTGGACATTCTCGCGAAGGGTTCCCAATCCCCGACAAGACTGGTACCCTTTCACGTCCAAATCTCTCAAACTCCGGGAGAGATTCTCAAAACCAAGGTTGACATGTTTCGAGTTCCTTTCAACATTTTGGAAATCCCGCTGAAACTTTGGACATTCTCGCGAAGGGTTCCCAATCCCCGACAAGATTGGTACCCTTTCACGTCCAAATCTCTCAAACTCCGGGAGAGATTCTCAAAACCAAGGTTGACATGTTTCGAGTTCCTTTCAACATTTTGGAAATCCCGCTGAAACTTTGGACATTCTCGCGAAGGGTTCCCAATCCCCGAGAAGATTGGTTCCCTTTCACGTCCAAATCTCTCAAACTCCGGGAGAGATTCTCAAAACCAAGGTTGACATGTTTCGAGTTCCTCTCAACATTTTGGAAATCCCGCTGAAACTTTGGACATTCTGGCGAAGGGTTCCCAATCCCCGACAAGACTGGTACCCTTTCACGTGCAAATCTCTCAAACTCCGGGAGAGATTCTCAAAACCAAGGTTGACATGTTTCGAGTTCCTTTCAACATTTTGGAAATCCCGCTGAAACTTTGGACATTCTCGCGAAGGGTTCCCAATCCCCGACAAGACTGGTACCCTTTCACGTCCAGATCTCTCAAACTCCGGGAGAGATTCTCAAAACCAAGGTTGACATGTTTCGAGTTCCTTTCAACATTTTGGAAATCCCGCTGAAACTTTGGACATTCTCGCGAAGGGTTCCCAATCCCCGACAAGACTGGTACCCTTTCACGTCCAAATCTCTCAAACTCCGGGAGAGATTCTCAAAACCAAGGTTGACATGTTTCGAGTTCCTTTCAACATTTTGGAAATCCCGCTGAAACTTTGGACATTGTGGCGAAGGGTTCCCAATCCCCGACAAGACTGGTACCCTTTCACGTCCAAATCTCTCAAACTCCGGGAGAGATTCTCAAAACCAAGGTTGACATGTTTCGAGTTCCTTTCAACATTTTGGAAATCCCGCTGAAACTTTGGACATTCT
Organism: Streptopelia decaocto; assembly: GCF_964273445.1. Lineage (NCBI taxonomy): Eukaryota > Metazoa > Chordata > Aves > Columbiformes > Columbidae > Streptopelia > Streptopelia decaocto. Next base: position 140,775 of record NW_028116272.1, read on the forward strand.
CGCGAAGGGTTCCCAATCCCCGACAAGACTGGTACCCTTTCACGTCCAAATCTCTCAGACTCCGGGAGAGATTCTCAAAACCAAGGTTGACATGTTTCGAGTTCCTTTCAACATTTTGGAAATCCCGCTGAAACTTTGGACATTCTCGCGAAGGGTTCCCAATCCCCGACAAGACTGGTACCATTTCACGTCCAAATCTCTCAAACTCCGGGAGAGATTCTCAAAACCAAGGTTGACATGTTTCGAGTTCCTTTCAACATTTTGGAAATCCCGCTGAAACTTTGGACATTCTCGCGAAGGGTTCCCAATCCCCGACAAGACTGGTACCCTTTCACGTCCAAATCTCTCAAACTCCGGGAGAGATTCTCAAAACCAAGGTTGACATGTTTCGAGTTCCTTTCAACATTTTGGAAATCCCGCTGAAACTTTGGACATTCTCGCGAAGGGTTCCCAATCCCCGACAAGACTGGTACCCTTTCACGTCCAAATCTCTCAAACTCCGGGAGAGATTCTCAAAACCAAGGTTGACATGTTTCGAGTTCCTTTCAACATTTTGGAAATCCCGCTGAAACTTTGGACATTCTCGCGAAGGGTTCCCAATCCCCGACAAGACTGGGAACCTTTCACATCCAAATCTCTCAAAGTCCGGGAGAGATTCTCAAAACCAAGGTTGACATGTTTCGAGTTCCTTTCAACATTTTGGAAATCCCGCTGAAACTTTGGACATTCTCGCGGAGGGTTCCCAATCCCCGACAAGACTGGTTCCCTTTCACGTCCAGATCTCTCAAACTCCGGGAGAGATTCTCAAACCCAGGCTGACATGTTTCGAGTTCCTTTCAACATTTTGGAAATCCCGCTGAAACTTCGGACATTCTTGCGAAGGGTTTCCAATCCCCGACAAGACTGGTACCCTTTCATGTCCAAATCTCTCAAACTCCGGGAGAGATTCTCAAAACCAAGGTTGACATGTTTCGAGTTCCTTTCAACATTTTGGAAATCCCGCTGAAACTTTGGACATTCTCGCGAAGGGTTCCCAATCCCCGACAAGACTGGTACCCTTTCACGTCCAAATCTCTCAAACTCCGGGAGAGATTCTCAAAACCAAGGTTGACATGTTTCGAGTTCCTTTCAACATTTTGGAAATCCCGCTGAAACTTTGGACATTCTCGCGAAGGGTTCCCAATCCCCGACAAGACTGGTACCCTTTCACGTCCAAATCTCTCAAAGTCCGGGAGAGATTCTCAAAACCAAGGTTGACATGTTTCGAGTTCCTTTCAACATTTTGGAAATCCCGCTGAAACTTTGGACATTTTCGCGAAGGGTTCCCAATCCCCGACAAGACTGGTACCCTTTCACGTCCAAATCTCTCAAACTCCGGGAGAGATTCTCAAAACCAAGGTTGACATGTTTCGAGTTCCTTTCAACATTTTGGAAATCCCGCTGAAACTTTGGACATTCTCGCGAAGGGTTCCCAATCCCCGACAAGACTGGTACCCTTTCACGTCCAGATCTCTCAAACTCCGGGAGAGATTCTCAAAACCAAGGTTGACATGTTTCGAGTTCCTTTCAACATTTTGGAAATCCCGCTGAAACTTTGGACATTCTCGCGAAGGGTTCCCAATCCCCGACAAGACTGGTACCCTTTCACGTCCAAATCTCTCAAACTCCGGGAGAGATTCTCAAAACCAAGGTTGACATGTTTCGAGTTCCTTTCAACATTTTGGAAATCCCGCTGAAACTTTGGACATTCTCGCGAAGGGTTCCCAATCCCCGACAAGACTGGCACCCTTTCACGTCCAAATGTCTCAAACTCCGGGAGAGATTCTCAAAACCAAGGTTGACATGTTTCGAGTTCCTTTCAACATTTTGGAAATCCCGCTGAAACTTTGGACATTCTCGCGAAGGGTTCCCAATCCCCGACAAGACTGGTTCCCTTTCACGTCCAGAACTCTCAAACTCCGGGAGAGATTCTCAAAACCAAGGTTGACATGTTTCGAGTTCCTTTCAACATTTTGGAAATCCCGCTGAAACTTTGGACATTCTCGCGAAGGGTTCCCAATCCCCGACAAGACTGGTACCCTTTCACGTCCAAATCTCTCAAACTCCGGGAGAGATTCTCAAAACCAAGGTTGACATGTTTCGAGTTCCTTTCAACATTTTGGAAATCCCGCTGAAACTTTGGACATTCTCGCGAAGGGTTCCCAATCCCCGACAAGACTGGTACCCTTTCACGTCCAAATCTCTCAAACTCCGGGAGAGATTCTCAAAACCAAGGTTGACATGTTTCGAGTTCCTTTCAACATTTTGGAAATCCCGCTGAAACTTTGGACATTCTCGCGAAGGGTTCCCAATCCCCGACAAGACTGGTACCCTTTCACGTCCAAATCTCTCAAACTCCAGGAGAGATTCTCAAAACCAAGGTTGACATGTTTCGAGTTCCTTTCAACATTTTGGAAATCCCGCTGAAACTTTGGACATTCTCGCAAAGGGTTCCCAATCCCCGACAAGACTGGTACCCTTTCACGTCCAAATCTCTCAAACTCCAGGAGAGATTCTCAAAACCAAGGTTAACATGTTTCGAGTTCCTTTCAACATTTTGGAAATCCCGCTGAAACTTTGGACATTCTCGCAAAGGGTTCCCAATCCCCGACAAGACTGGTACCCTTTCACGTCCAAATCTCTCAAACTCTGGGAGAGATTCTCAAAACCAAGGTTGACATGTTTTGAGTTCCTTTCAACATTTTGGAAATCCCGCTGAAACTTTGGACATTCTCGCGAAGGGTTCCCAATCCCCGACAAGACTGGTACCCTTTCACGTCCAAATCTCTCAAACTCCGGGAGAGATTCTCAAAACCAAGGTTGGCATGTTTCGAGTTCCTTTCAACATTTTGGAAATCCCGCTGAAACTTTGGACATTCTCGCGAAGGGTTCCCAATCCCCGACAAGATTGGTAACCTTTCACGTCCAAATCTCTCAAACTCCGGGAGAGATTCTCAAAACCAAGGTTGACATGTTTCGAGTTCCTTTAAACATTTTGGAAATCCCGCTGAAACTTTGGACATTCTCGCGAAGGGTTCCCAATCCCCGACAAGACTGGTACCCTTTCACGTCCAAATCTCTCCAACTCCGGGAGAGATTCTCAAAACCAAGGTTGACATTTTTCGAGTTCCTTTCAACATTTTGGAAATCCCGATGAAACTTTGGACATTCTCGCGAAGGGTTCCCAATCCCCGACAAGATTGGTACCCTTTCACGTCCAAATCTCTCAAACTCCGGGAGAGATTCTCAAAACCAAGGTTGACATGTTTTGAGTTCCTTTCAACATTTTGGAAATCCCGCTGAAACTTTGGACATTCTCGCGAAGGGTTCCCAATCCCCGACAAGACTGGTACCCTTTCACGTCCAAATCTCTCAAACTCCGGGAGAGATTCTCAAAACCAAGGTTGACATGTTTCGAGTTCCTTTCAACATTTTGGAAATCCCGATGAAACTTTGGACATTCTCGCGAAGGGTTCCCAATCCCCGACAAGACTGGTACCCTTTCACGTCCAAATCTCTCAAACTCCGGGAGAGATTCTCAAAACCAAGGTTGACATGTTTCGAGTTCCTTTCAACATTTTGGAAATCCCGCTGAAACTTTGGACATTCTCGCGAAGGGTTCCCAATCCCCGACAAGACTGGTACCCTTTCACGTCCAAATCTCTCAAACTCCGGGAGAGATTCTCAAAACCAAGGTTGACATGTTTCGAGTTCCTTTCAACATTTTGGAAATCCCGCTGAAACTTTGGACATCCTCGCGAAGGGTTCCCAATCGCCGACAAGACTGGTACCCTTTCACGTCCAAATCTCTCAAACTCCGGGAGAGATTCTCAAAACCAAGGTTGACATGTTTCGAGTTCCTTTCAACATTTTGGAAATCCCGCTGAAACTTTGGACATTCTCGCGAAGGGTTTCCAATCCCCGACAAGACTGGTACCCTTTCACGTCCAAATCTCTCAAACTCCGGGAGAGATTCTCAAAACCAAGGTTGACATGTTTCGAGTTCCTTTCAACATTTTAAAAATCCCGCTGAATCCTTGGACATTCTCGCGAAGGGTTCCCAATCCCCGACAAGACTGGTACCCTTTCACGTCCAAATCTCTCAAACTCCGGGAGAGATTCTCAAAACCAAGGTTGACATGTTTCGAGTTCCTTTCAACATTTTGGAAATCCCGCTGAAACTTTGGACATTCTCGCGAAGGGTTCCCAATCCCCGACAAGACTGGTACCCTTTCACGTCCAAATCTCTCAAACTCCGGGAGAGATTCTCAAAACCAAGGTTGACATGTTTCGAGTTCCTTTCAACATTTTAGAAATCCCGCTGAAACTTTGGACATTCTCGCGAAGGGTTCCCAATCCCCGACAAGACTGGTACCCTTTCACATCCAAATCTCTCAAACTCCGGGAGAGATTCTCAAAACCAAGGTTGACATGTTTCGAGTTCCTTTCAACATTTTGGAAATCCCGCTGAAACTTTGGACATTCTCGCGAAGGGTTCCCAATCCCCGACAAGACTGGTACCCTTTCACGTCCAAATCTCTCAAACTCCAGGAGAGATTCTCAAAACCAAGGTTGACATGTTTCGAGTTCCTTTCAACATTTTGGAAATCCCGCTGAAACTTTGGACATTCTCGCAAAGGGTTCCCAATCCCCGACAAGACTGGTACCCTTTCACGTCCAAATGTCTCAAACTCCGGGAGAGATTCTCAAAACCAAGGTTGACATGTTTCGAGTTCCTTTCAACATTTTGGAAATCCCGCTGAAACTTTGGACATTCTCGCGAAGGGTTCCCAATCCCCGACAAGATTGGTACCCTTTCACGTCCAAATCTCTCAAACTCCGGGAGAGATTCTCAAAACCAAGGTTGACATGTTTCGAGTTCCTTTCAACATTTTGGAAATCCCGCTGAAACTTCGGACATTCTCGCGAAGGGTTCCCAATCCCCGACAAGACTGGTACCCTTTCACGTCCAAATCTCTCAAAGTCCGGGAGAGATTCTCAAAACCAAGGTTGACATGTTTCGAGTTCCTTTCAACATTTTGGAAATCCCGCTGAAACTTTGGACATTCTCGCGAAGGGTTCCCAATCCCCGACAAGATTGGTTCCCTTTCACGTCCAGATCTCTCAAACTCCGGGAGAGATTCTCAAACCCAGGCTGACATGTTTCGAGTTCCTTTCAACATTTTGGAAATCCCGCTGAAACTTTGGACATTCTTGCGAAGGGTTTCCAATCCCCGACAAGACTGGTACCCTTTCATGTCCAAATCTCTCAAACTCCGGGAGAGATTCTCAAAACCAAGGTTGACATGTTTCGAGTTCCTTTCAACATTTTGGAAATCCCGCTGAAACTTTGGACATTCTCGCGAAGGGTTCCCAATCCCCGACAAGACTGGTACCCTTTCACGTCCAAATCTCTCCAACTCCGGGAGAGATTCTCAAAACCAAGGTTGACATGTTTCGAGTTCCTTTCAACATTTTGGAAATCCCGCTGAAACTTTGGACATTGTGGCGAAGGGTTCCCAATCCCCGACAAGACTGGTACCCTTTCACGTCCAAATCTCTCAAACTCCGGGAGAGATTCTCAAAACCAAGGTTGACATGTTTCGAGTTCCTTTCAACATTTTGGAAATCCTGCTGAAACTTTGGACATTCTCGCGAAGGGTTCCCAATCCCCGACAAGACTGGTACCCTTTCACGTCCAAATCTCTCAAACTCCGGGAGAGATTCTCAAAACCAAGGTTGACATGTTTCGAGTTCCTTTCAACATTTTGGAAATCCCGCTGAAACTTTGGACATTCTCGCGAAGGGTTCCCAATCCCCGACAAGATTGGTACCCTTTCACGTCCAAATCTCTCAAACTCTGGGAGAGATTCTCAAAACCAAGGTTGACATGTTTCGAGTTCCTTTCAACATTTTGGAAATCCCACTGAAAATTTGGACATTCTCGCGAAGGGTTCCCAATCCCCGACAAGACTGGTACCCTTTCACGTCCAAATCTCTCAAACTCCGGGAGAGATTCTCAAAACCAAGGTTGACATGTTTCGAGTTCCTTTCAACATTTTGGAAATCCCGCTGAAACTTTGGACATTCTCGCGAAGGGTTCCCAATCCCCGACAAGACTGGCACCCTTTCACGTCCAAATCTCTCAAACTCCGGGAGAGATTCTCAAAACCAAGGTTGACATGTTTCGAGTTCCTTTCAACATTTTGGAAATCCCGCTGAAACTTTGGACATTCTCGCGAAGGGTTCCCAATCCCCGACAAGACTGGTACCCTTTCACGTCCAAATCTCTCAAACTCCGGGAGAGATTCTCAAAACCAAGGTTGACATGTTTCGAGTTCCTTTCAACATTTTGGAAATCTTGCTGAAACTTTGGACATTCTCGCGAAGGGTTCCCAATCCCCGACAAGATTGGTACCCTTTCACGTCCAAATCTCTCAAACTCCGGGAGAGATTCTCAAAACCAAGGTTGACATGTTTCGAGTTCCTTTCAACATTTTGGAAATCCCGCTGAAACTTTGGACATTCTCGCGAAGGGTTCCCAATCCCCGACAAGATTGGTTCCCTTTCACGTCCAGAACTCTCAAACTCCGGGAGAGATTCTCAAAACCAAGGTTGACATGTTTCGAGTTCCTTTCAACATTTTGGAAATCCCTCTGAAACTTTGGACATTCTCGCGAAGGGTTCCCAATCCCCGACAAGACTGGTACCCTTTCACGTCCAGAACTCTCAAACTCCGGGAGAGATTCTCAAAACCAAGGTTGACATGTTTCGAGTTCCTTTCAACATTTTGGAAATCCCGCTGAAACTTTGGACATTCTCGCGAAGGGTTCCCAATCCCCGACAAGACTGGTACCCTTTCACGTCCAAATCTCTCAAACTCCGGGAGAGATTCTCAAAACCAAGGTTGACATGTTTCGAGTTCCTTTCAACATTTTAGAAATCCCGCTGAAACTTTGGACATTCTCGCGAAGGGTTCCCAATCCCCGACAAGACTGGTACCCTTTCACATCCAAATCTCTCAAACTCCGGGAGAGATTCTCAAAACCAAGGTTGACATGTTTCGAGTTCCTTTCAACATTTTGGAAATCCCGCTGAAACTTTGGACATTCTCGCGAAGGGTTCCCAATCCCCGACAAGACTGGTACCCTTTCACGTCCAAATCTCTCAAACTCCAGGAGAGATTCTCAAAACCAAGGTTGACATGTTTCGAGTTCCTTTCAACATTTTGGAAATCCCGCTGAAACTTTGGACATTCTCGCAAAGGGTTCCCAATCCCCGACAAGACTGGTACCCTTTCACGTCCAAATGTCTCAAACTCCGGGAGAGATTCTCAAAACCAAGGTTGACATGTTTCGAGTTCCTTTCAACATTTTGGAAATCCCGCTGAAACTTTGGACATTCTCGCGAAGGGTTCCCAATCCCCGACAAGATTGGTACCCTTTCACGTCCAAATCTCTCAAACTCCGGGAGAGATTCTCAAAACCAAGGTTGACATGTTTCGAGTTCCTTTCAACATTTTGGAAATCCCGCTGAAACTTCGGACATTCTCGCGAAGGGTTCCCAATCCCCGACAAGACTGGTACCCTTTCACGTCCAAATCTCTCAAAGTCCGGGAGAGATTCTCAAAACCAAGGTTGACATGTTTCGAGTTCCTTTCAACATTTTGGAAATCCCGCTGAAACTTTGGACATTCTCGCGAAGGGTTCCCAATCCCCGACAAGATTGGTTCCCTTTCACGTCCAGATCTCTCAAACTCCGGGAGAGATTCTCAAACCCAGGCTGACATGTTTCGAGTTCCTTTCAACATTTTGGAAATCCCGCTGAAACTTTGGACATTCTTGCGAAGGGTTTCCAATCCCCGACAAGACTGGTACCCTTTCATGTCCAAATCTCTCAAACTCCGGGAGAGATTCTCAAAACCAAGGTTGACATGTTTCGAGTTCCTTTCAACATTTTGGAAATCCCGCTGAAACTTTGGACATTCTCGCGAAGGGTTCCCAATCCCCGACAAGACTGGTACCCTTTCACGTCCAAATCTCTCCAACTCCGGGAGAGATTCTCAAAACCAAGGTTGACATGTTTCGAGTTCCTTTCAACATTTTGGAAATCCCGCTGAAACTTTGGACATTGTGGCGAAGGGTTCCCAATCCCCGACAAGACTGGTACCCTTTCACGTCCAAATCTCTCAAACTCCGGGAGAGATTCTCAAAACCAAGGTTGACATGTTTCGAGTTCCTTTCAACATTTTGGAAATCCTGCTGAAACTTTGGACATTCTCGCGAAGGGTTCCCAATCCCCGACAAGACTGGTACCCTTTCACGTCCAAATCTCTCAAACTCCGGGAGAGATTCTCAAAACCAAGGTTGACATGTTTCGAGTTCCTTTCAACATTTTGGAAATCCCGCTGAAACTTTGGACATTCTCGCGAAGGGTTCCCAATCCCCGACAAGATTGGTACCCTTTCACGTCCAAATCTCTCAAACTCTGGGAGAGATTCTCAAAACCAAGGTTGACATGTTTCGAGTTCCTTTCAACATTTTGGAAATCCCACTGAAAATTTGGACATTCTCGCGAAGGGTTCCCAATCCCCGACAAGACTGGTACCCTTTCACGTCCAAATCTCTCAAACTCCGGGAGAGATTCTCAAAACCAAGGTTGACATGTTTCGAGTTCCTTTCAACCTTTTGGAAATCCCGCTGAAACTTTGGACATTCTCGCGAAGGGTTCCCAATCCCCGACAAGACTGGCACCCTTTCACGTCCAAATCTCTCAAACTCCGGGAGAGATTCTCAAAACCAAGGTTGACATGTTTCGAGTTCCTTTCAACATTTTGGAAATCCCGCTGAAACTTTGGACATTCTCGCGAAGGGTTCCCAATCCCCGACAAGACTGGTACCCTTTCACGTCCAAATCTCTCAAACTCCGGGAGAGATTCTCAAAACCAAGGTTGACATGTTTCGAGTTCCTTTCAACATTTTGGAAATCTTGCTGAAACTTTGGACATTCTCGCGAAGGGTTCCCAATCCCCGACAAGATTGGTACCCTTTCACGTCCAAATCTCTCAAACTCCGGGAGAGATTCTCAAAACCAAGGTTGACATGTTTCGAGTTCCTTTCAACATTTTGGAAATCCCGCTGAAACTTTGGACATTCTCGCGAAGGGTTCCCAATCCCCGACAAGATTGGTTCCCTTTCACGTCCAGAACTCTCAAACTCCGGGAGAGATTCTCAAAACCAAGGTTGACATGTTTCGAGTTCCTTTCAACATTTTGGAAATCCCTCTGAAACTTTGGACATTCTCGCGAAGGGTTCCCAATCCCCGACAAGACTGGTACCCTTTCACGTCCAGAACTCTCAAACTCCGGGAGAGATTCTCAAAACCAAGGTTGACATGTTTCGAGTTCCTTTCAACATTTTGGAAATCCCGCTGAAACTTTGGACATTCTCGCGAAGGGTTCCCAATCCCCGACAAGACTGGTACCCTTTCACGTCCAAATCTCTCAAACTCCGGGAGAGATTCTCAAAACCAAGGTTGACATGTTTCGAGTTCCTTTCAACATTTTGGAAATCCCGCTGAAACTTTGGACATTCTCGCGAAGGGTTCCCAATCCCCGACAAGACTGGTACCCTTTCACGTCCAGATCTCTCAAACTCCGGGAGAGATTCTCAAAACCAAGGTTGACATGTTTCGAGTTCCTTTCAACATTTTGGAAATCCCGCTGAAACTTTGGACATTCTCGCGAAGGGTTCCCAATCCCCGACAAGACTGGTACCCTTTCACGTCCAAATCTCTCCAACTCCGGGAGAGATTCTCAAAACCAAGGTTGACATGTTTCGAGTTCCTTTCAACATTTTGGAAGTCCCGCTGAAACTTTGGACATTCTCGCGAAGGGTTCCCAATCCCCGACAAGACTGGTACCCTTTCACGTCCAGATCTCTCAAACTCCGGGAGAGATTCTCAAAACCAAGGTTGACATGTTTCGAGTTCCTTTCAACATTTTGGAAATCCCGCTGAAACTTTGGACATTCTCGCGAAGGGTTCCCAATCCCCGACAAGACTGGCACCCTTTCACGTCCAAATATCTCAAACTCCGGGAGAGATTCTCAAAACCAAGGTTGACATGTTTCGAGTTCCTTTCAACATTTTGGAAATCCCGCTGAAACTTTGGACATTCTCGCGAAGGGTTTCCAATCCCCGACAAGACTGGTACCCTTTCACGTCCAAATCTCTCAAACTCCGGGAGAGATTCTCAAAACCAAGGTTGACATGTTTCGAGTTCCTTTCAACATTTTAGAAATCCCGCTGAAACTTTGGACATTCTCACGAAGGGTTCCCAATCCCCGACAAGACTGGTTCCCTTTCACGTCCAGAACTCTCAAACTCCGTGAGAGATTCTCAAAACCAAGGTTGACATGTTTCGAGTTCCTTTCAACATTTTGGAAATCCCGCTGAAACTTTGGACATTCTCGCGAAGGGTTCCCAATCCCCGACAAGACTGGTTCCCTTTCACGTCCAAATCTCTCAAACTCTGGGAGAGATTCTCAAAACCAAGGTTGACATGTTTTGAGTTCCTTTCAACATTTTGGAAATCCCGCTGAAACTTTGGACATTCTCGCGAAGGGTTCCCAATCCCCGACAAGACTGGTACCCTTTCACGTCCAAATCTCTCAAAGTCCGGGAGAGATTCTCAAAACCAAGGTTGACATGTTTCGAGTTCCTTTCAACATTTTGGAAATCCCGCTGAAACTTTGGACATTCTCGCGAAGGGTTCCCAATCCCCGACAAGACTGGTACCCTTTCACGTCCAAATCTCTCAAACTCCGGGAGAGATTCTCAAAACCAAGGTTGACATGTTTCGAGTTCCTTTCAACATTTTGGAAATCCCGCTGAAACTTTGGACATTCTCGCGAAGGGTTCCCAATCCCCGACAAGATTGGTAACCTTTCACGTCCAAATCTCTCAAACTCCGGGAGAGATTCTCAAAACCAAGGTTGACATGTTTCGAGTTCCTTTCAACATTTTGGAAATCCCGCTGAAACTTTGGACATTCTCGCGAAGGGTTCCCAATCCCCGACAAGACTGGTACCCTTTCACGTCCAAATCTCTCAAACTCCGGGAGAGATTCTCAAAACCAAGGTTGACATGTTTCGAGTTCCTTTCAACATTTTGGAAATCCCGCTGAAACTTTGGACATTCTCGCGAAGGGTTCCCAATCCCCGACAAGATTGGTACCCTTTCACGTCCAAATCTCTCAAACTCCGGGAGAGATTCTCAAAACCAAGGTTGACATGTTTCGAGTTCCTTTCAACATTTTGGAAATCCCGCTGAAACTTTGGACATTCTCGCGAAGGGTTCCCAATCCCCGACAAGATTGGTACCCTTTCACGTCCAGAATTCTAAAACTCTGGGAGAGATTCTCAAAACCAAGGTTGACATGTTTCGAGTTCCTTTCAACATTTTGGAAATCCCGCTGAAACTTGGGACATTCTCGCGAAGGGTTCCCAATCCCCGACAAGACTGGTACCCTTTCACGTCCAAATCTCTCAAACTCCGGGAGAGATTCTCAAAACCAAGGTTGACATGTTTCGAGTTCCTTTCAACATTTTGGAAATCCCGCTGAAACTTTGGACATTCTCGCGAAGGGTTCCCAATCCCTGACAAGACTGGTACCCTTTCACGTCCAAATCTCTCCAACTCCGGGAGAGATTCTCAAAACCAAGGTTGACATGTTTCGAGTTCCTTTCAACATTTTGGAAATCCCGCTGAAACTTTGGACATTCTCGCGAAGGGTTCCCAATCCCCGACAAGACTGGTACCCTTTCACGTCCAAATCTCTCCAACTCCGGGAGAGATTCTCAAAACCAAGGTTGACATGTTTCGAGTTCCTTTCAACATTTTGGAAATCCCGCTGAAACTTTGGACATTCTCGCGAAGGGTTCCCAATCCCCGACAAGACTGGTACCCTTTCACGTCCAGATCTCTCAAACTCCGGGAGAGATTCTCAAAACCAAGGTTGACATGTTTCGAGTTCCTTTCAACATTTTGGAAATCCCGCTGAAACTTTGGACATTCTCGCGAAGGGTTCCCAATCCCCGACAAGACTGGTACCCTTTCACGTCCAAATCTCTCAAACTCCGGGAGAGATTCTCAAAACCAAAGTTGACATGTTTCGAGTTCCTTTCAACATTTTGGAAATCCCGCTGAAACTTTGGACATTCTCGCGAAGGGTTCCCAATCCCCGACAAGACTGGCACCCTTTCACGTCCAAATATCTCAAACTCCGGGAGAGATTCTCAAAACCAAGGTTGACATGTTTCGAGTTCCTTTCAACATTTTGGAAATCCCGCTGAAACTTTGGACATTCTCGCGAAGGGTTTCCAATCCCCGACAAGACTGGTACCCTTTCACGTCCAAATCTCTCAAACTCCGGGAGAGATTCTCAAAACCAAGGTTGACATGTTTCGAGTTCCTTTCAACATTTTAGAAATCCCGCTGAAACTTTGGACATTCTCACGAAGGGTTCCCAATCCCCGACAAGACTGGTTCCCTTTCACGTCCAGAACTCTCAAACTCCGTGAGAGATTCTCAAAACCAAGGTTGACATGTTTCGAGTTCCTTTCAACATTTTGGAAATCCCGATGAAACTTTGGACATTCTCGCGAAGGGTTCCCAATCCCCGACAAGACTGGTTCCCTTTCACGTCCAAATCTCTCAAACTCTGGGAGAGATTCTCAAAACCAAGGTTGACATGTTTTGAGTTCCTTTCAACATTTTGGAAATCCCGCTGAAACTTTGGACATTCTCGCGAAGGGTTCCCAATCCCCGACAAGACTGGTACCCTTTCACGTCCAAATCTCTCAAAGTCCGGGAGAGATTCTCAAAACCAAGGTTGACATGTTTCGAGTTCCTTTCAACATTTTGGAAATCCCGCTGAAACTTTGGACATTCTCGCGAAGGGTTCCCAATCCCCGACAAGACTGGTACCCTTTCACGTCCAAATCTCTCAAACTCCGGGAGAGATTCTCAAAACCAAGGTTGACATGTTTCGAGTTCCTTTCAACATTTTGGAAATCCCGCTGAAACTTTGGACATTCTCGCGAAGGGTTCCCAATCCCCGACAAGATTGGTAACCTTTCACGTCCAAATCTCTCAAACTCCGGGAGAGATTCTCAAAACCAAGGTTGACATGTTTCGAGTTCCTTTCAACATTTTGGAAATCCCGCTGAAACTTTGGACATTCTCGCGAAGGGTTCCCAATCCCCGACAAGACTGGTACCCTTTCACGTCCAAATCTCTCAAACTCCGGGAGAGATTCTCAAAACCAAGGTTGACATGTTTCGAGTTCCTTTCAACATTTTGGAAATCCCGCTGAAACTTTGGACATTCTCGCGAAGGGTTCCCAATCCCCGACAAGATTGGTACCCTTTCACGTCCAAATCTCTCAAACTCCGGGAGAGATTCTCAAAACCAAGGTTGACATGTTTCGAGTTCCTTTCAACATTTTGGAAATCCCGCTGAAACTTTGGACATTCTCGCGAAGGGTTCCCAATCCCCGACAAGATTGGTACCCTTTCACGTCCAGAATTCTAAAACTCTGGGAGAGATTCTCAAAACCAAGGTTGACATGTTTCGAGTTCCTTTCAACATTTTGGAAATCCCGCTGAAACTTTGGACATTCTCGCGAAGGGTTCCCAATCCCCGACAAGACTGGTACCATTTCACGTCCAAATCTCTCAAACTCCGGGAGAGATTCTCAAAACCAAGGTTGACATGTTTCGAGTTCCTTTCAACATTTTGGAAATCCCGCTGAAACTTTGGACATTCTCGCGAAGGGTTCCCAATCCCCGACAAGACTGGTACCCTTTCACGTCCAAATCTCTCAAACTCCGGGAGAGATTCTCAAAACCAAGGTTGACATGTTTCGAGTTCCTTTCAACATTTTGGAAATCCCGCTGAAACTTTGGACATTCTCGCGAAGGGTTCCCAATCCCCGACAAGACTGGTACCCTTTCACGTCCAAATCTCTCCAACTCCGGGAGAGATTCTCAAAACCAAGGTTGACATGTTTCGAGTTCCTTTCAACATTTTGGAAATCCCGATGAAACTTTGGACATTCTCGCGAAGGGTTCCCAATCCCCGACAAGACTGGTACCCTTTCACGTCCAAATCTCTCAAACTCCGGGAGAGATTCTCAAAACCAAAGTTGACATGTTTCGAGTTCCTTTCAACATTTTGGAAATCCCGATGAAACTTTGGACATTCTCGCGAAGGGTTCCCAATCCCCGACAAGACTGGTACCCTTTCACGTCCAGATCTCTCAAACTCCGGGAGAGATTCTCAAAACCAAGGTTGACATGTTTCGAGTTCCTTTCAACATTTGGGAAATCCCGCTGAAACTTTGGACATTCTCGCGAAGGGTTCCCAATCCCCGACAAGACTGGTACCCTTTCACGTCCAAATCTCTCAAACTCCGGGAGAGATTCTCAAAACCAAGGTTGACATGTTTCGAGTTCCTTTCAACATTTTGGAAATCCCGCTGAAACTTTGGACATTCTCGCGAAGGGTTCCCAATCCCCGACAAGACTGGTACCCTTTCACGTCCAAATCTCTCAAACTCCGGGAGAGATTCTCAAAACCAAGGTTGACATGTTTCGAGTTCCTTTCAACATTTTGGAAATCCCGCTGAAACTTTGGACATTCTCGCGAAGGGTTCCCAATCCCCGACAAGATTGGTACCCTTTCACGTCCAAATCTCTCAAACTCCGGGAGAGATTCTCAAAACCAAGGTTGACATGTTTCGAGTTCCTTTCAACATTTTGGAAATCCCGCTGAAACTTTGGACATTCTCGCGAAGGGTTCCCAATCCCCGACAAGATTGGTACCCTTTCACGTCCAGAATTCTCAAACTCTGGGAGAGATTCTCAAAACCAAGGTTGACATGTTTCGAGTTCCTTTCAACATTTTGGAAATCCCGCTGAAACTTTGGACATTCTCGCGAAGGGTTCCCAATCCCCGACAAGACTGGTACCATTTCACGTCCAAATCTCTCAAACTCCGGGAGAGATTCTCAAAACCAAGGTTGACATGTTTCGAGTTCCTTTCAACATTTTGGAAATCCCGCTGAAACTTTGGACATTCTCGCGAAGGGTTCCCAATCCCCGACAAGACTGGTACCCTTTCACGTCCAAATCTCTCAAACTCCGGGAGAGATTCTCAAAACCAAGGTTGACATGTTTCGAGTTCCTTTCAACATTTTGGAAATCCCGCTGAAACTTTGGACATTCTCGCGAAGGGTTCCCAATCCCCGACAAGACTGGTACCCTTTCACGTCCAAATCTCTCAAACTCCGGGAGAGATTCTCAAAACCAAGGTTGACATGTTTCGAGTTCCTTTCAACATTTTGGAAATCCCGCTGAAACTTTGGACATTCTCGCGAAGGGTTCCCAATCCCCGACAAGACTGGTACCCTTTCACGTCCAAATCTCTCAAACTCCGGGAGAGATTCTCAAAACCAAGGTTGACATGTTTCGAGTTCCTTTCAACATTTTGGAAATCCCGCTGAAACTTTGGACATTCTCGCGAAGGGTTCCCAATCCCCGACAAGACTGGTACCCTTTCACGTCCAAATCTCTCAAACTCCGGGAGAGATTCTCAAAACCAAGGTTGACATGTTTCGAGTTCCTTTCAAAATTTAGGAATCCCGCTGAAACTTTGGACATTCTCGCGAAGGGTTCCCAATCCCCGACAAGACTGGTACCCTTTCACATCCAAATCTCTCAAACTCCGGGAGAGATTCTCAAAACCAAGGTTGACATGTTTCGAGTTCCTTTCAACATTTTGGAAATCCCGCTGAAACTTTGGACATTCTCGCGAAGGGTTCCCAATCCCCGACAAGACTGGTACCCTTTCACGTCCAAATCTCTCAAACTCCAGGAGAGATTCTCAAAACCAAGGTTGACATGTTTCGAGTTCCTTTCAACATTTTGGAAATCCCGCTGAAACTTTGGACATTCTCGCAAAGGGTTCCCAATCCCCGACAAGACTGGTACCCTTTCACGTCCAAATCTCTCAAACTCCGGGAGAGATTCTCAAAACCAAGGTTGACATGTTTCGAGTTCCTTTCAACATTTTGGAAATCCCGCTGAAACTTTGGACATTCTCGCGAAGGGTTCCCAATCCCCGACAAGACTGGTACCCTTTCACGTCCAGAACTCTCAAACTCCGGGAGAGATTCTCAAAACCAAGGTTGACATGTTTCGAGTTCCTTTCAACATTTTGGAAATCCCGCTGAAACTTTGGACATTCTCGCGAAGGGTTCCCAATCCCCGACAAGACTGGTACCCTTTCACGTCCAAATCTCTCAAACTCCGGGAGAGATTCTCAAAACCAAGGTTGACATGTTTCGAGTTCCTTTCAACATTTTGGAAATCCTGCTGAAACTTTGGACATTCTCGCGAAGGGTTCCCAATCCCCGACAAGACTGGTACCCTTTCACGTCCAAATCTCTCAAACTCCGGGAGAGATTCTCAAAACCAAAGTTGACATGTTTCGAGTTCCTTTCAACATTTTGGAAATCCCGCTGAAACCTTGGACATTCTCGCGAAGGGTTCCCAATCCCCGATAAGATTGGTACCCTTTCACGTCCAAATCTCTCAAACTCCGGGAGAGATTCTCAAAACCAAGGTTGACATGTTTCGAGTTCCTTTCAACATTTTGGAAATCCCGCTGAAACTTTGGACATTCTCGCGAAGGGTTTCCAATCCCCGACAAGACTGGTACCCTTTCACGTCCAAATCTCTCAAACTCCGGGAGAGATTCTCAAAACCAAGGTTGACATGTTTCGAGTTCCTTTCAACATTTTAGAAATCCCGCTGAAACTTTGGACATTCTCGCGAAGGGTTCCCAATCCCGGACAAGACTGGTTCCCTTTCACGTCCAGAACTCTCAAACTCCGGGAGAGATTCTCAAAACCAAGGTTGACATGTTTCGAGTTCCTTTCAACATTTTGGAAATCCCGCTGAAACTTTGGACATTGTGGCGAAGGGTTCCCAATCCCCGACAAGACTGGTACCCTTTCACGTCCAAATCTCTCAAACTCCGGGAGAGATTCTCAAAACCAAGGTTGACATGTTTCGAGTTCCTTTCAACATTTTGGAAATCCCGCTGAAACTTTGGACATTCTCGCGAAGGGTTCCCAATCCCCGACAAGACTGGTACCCTTTCACGTCCAAATCTCTCCAACTCCGGGAGAGATTCTCAAAACCAAGGTTGACATGTTTCGAGTTCCTTTCAACATTTTGGAAATCCCGCTGAAACTTTGGACATTCTCGCGAAGGGTTCCCAATCCCCGACAAGACTGGTACCCTTTCACGTCCAAATCTCTCAAACTCCGGGAGAGATTCTCAAAACCAAGGTTGACATGTTTCGAGTTCCTTTCAACATTTTGGAAATCCCGCTGAAACTTTGGACATTCTCGCGAAGGGTTCCCAATCCCCGACAAGACTGGTACCCTTTCACGTCCAAATCTCTCAAACTCCGGGAGAGATTCTCAAAACCAAGGTTGACATGTTTCGAGTTCCTTTCAACATTTTGGAAATCCCGCTGAAACTTTGGACATTCTCGCGAAGGGTTCCCAATCCCCGACAAGATTGGTAACCTTTCACGTCCAAATCTCTCAAACTCCGGGAGAGATTCTCAAAACCAAGGTTGACATGTTTCGAGTTCCTTTCAACATTTTGGAAATTCCGCTGAAACTTTGGACATTCTCGCGAAGGGTTCCCAATCCCCGACAAGACTGGTACCCTTTCACGTCCAAATCTCTCAAACTCCGGGAGAGTTTCTCAAAACCAAGGTTGACATGTTTCGAGTTCCTTTCAACATTTTGGAAATCTTGCTGAAACTTTGGACATTCTCGCGAAGGGTTCCCAATCCCCGACAAGATTGGTACCCTTTCACGTCCAAATCTCTCAAACTCCGGGAGAGATTCTCAAAACCAAGGTTGACATGTTTCGAGTTCCTTTCAACATTTTGGAAATCCCGCTGAAACTTTGGACATTCTCGCGAAGGGTTCCCAATCCCCGACAAGATTGGTTCCCTTTCACGTACAGAACTCTCAAACTCCGGGAGAGATTCTCAAAACCAAGGTTGACATGTTTCGAGTTCCTTTCAACATTTTGGAAATCCCGCTGAAACTTTGGACATTCTCGCGAAGGGTTCCCAATCCCCGACAAGACTGGTACCATTTCAC
This sequence comes from Streptopelia decaocto, assembly GCF_964273445.1. NCBI lineage: Eukaryota > Metazoa > Chordata > Aves > Columbiformes > Columbidae > Streptopelia > Streptopelia decaocto. The sequence continues at coordinate 159,064 of NW_028116272.1, forward strand.
GTCCAAATCTCTCAAACTCCGGGAGAGATTCTCAAAACCAAGGTTGACATGTTTCGAGTTCCTTTCAACATTTTGGAAATCCCGCTGAAACTTTGGACATTCTCGCGAAGGGTTCCCAATCCCCGACAAGACTGGTACCCTTTCACGTCCAAATCTCTCCAACTCCGGGAGAGATTCTCAAAACCAAGGTTGACATGTTTCGAGTTCCTTTCAACATTTTGGAAATCCCGCTGAAACTTTGGACATTCTCGCGAAGGGTTCCCAATCCCCGACAAGACTGGTACCCTTTCACGTCCAAATCTCTCAAACTCCGGGAGAGATTCTCAAAACCAAGGTTGACATGTTTCGAGTTCCTTTCAACATTTTGGAAATCCCGCTGAAACTTTGGACATTCTCGCGAAGGGTTCCCAATCCCCGACAAGACTGGTACCCTTTCACGTCCAAATCTCTCAAACTCCGGGAGAGATTCTCAAAACCAAGGTTGACATGTTTCGAGTTCCTTTCAACATTTTGGAAATCCCGCTGAAACTTTGGACATTCTCGTGAAGGGTTCCCAATCCCCGACAAGACTGGTACCCTTTCACGTCCAAATCTCTCAAACTCCGGGAGAGATTCTCAAAACCAAGGTTGACATGTTTCGAGTTCCTTTCAACATTTTGGAAATCCCGCTGAAACTTTGGACATTCTCGCGAAGGGTTTCCAATCCCCGACAAGACTGGTACCCTTTCACGTCCAAATCTCTCAAACTCCGGGAGAGATTCTCAAAACCAAGGTTGACATGTTTCGAGTTCCTTTCAACATTTTAGAAATCCCGCTGAAACTTTGGACATTCTCGCGAAGGGTTCCCAATCCCCGACAAGACTGGTACCCTTTCACGTCCAGAACTCTCAAACTCCGGGAGAGATTCTCAAAACCAAGGTTGACATGTTTTGAGTTCCTTTCAACATTTTGGAAATCCCGCTGAAACTTTGGACATTCTCGCGAAGGGTTCCCAATCCCCGACAAGACTGGTACCCTTTCACGTCCAAATCTCTCAAACTCCGGGAGAGATTCTCAAAACCAAGGTTGACATGTTTCGAGTTCCTTTCAACATTTTGGAAATCCTGCTGAAACTTTGGACATTCTCGCGAAGGGTTCCCAATCCCCGACAAGACTGGTACCCTTTCACGTCCAAATCTCTCAAACTCCGGGAGAGATTCTCAAAACCAAAGTTGACATGTTTCGAGTTCCTTTCAACATTTTGGAAATCCCGCTGAAACCTTGGACATTCTCGCGAAGGGTTCCCAATCCCCGATAAGATTGGTACCCTTTCACGTCCAAATCTCTCAAACTCCGGGAGAGATTCTCAAAACCAAGGTTGACATGTTTCGAGTTCCTTTCAACATTTTGGAAATCCCGCTGAAACTTTGGACATTCTCGCGAAGGGTTTCCAATCCCCGACAAGACTGGTACCCTTTCACGTCCAAATCTCTCAAACTCCGGGAGAGATTCTCAAAACCAAGGTTGACATGTTTCGAGTTCCTTTCAACATTTTAGAAATCCCGCTGAAACTTTGGACATTCTCGCGAAGGGTTCCCAATCCCGGACAAGACTGGTTCCCTTTCACGTCCAGAACTCTCAAACTCCGGGAGAGATTCTCAAAACCAAGGTTGACATGGTTCGAGTTCCTTTCAACATTTTGGAAATCCCGCTGAAACTTTGGACATTCTCGCGAAGGGTTCCCAATCCCCGACAAGACTGGTACCCTTTCACGTCCAAATCTCTCAAACTCCGGGAGAGATTCTCAAAACCAAGGTTGACATGTTTCGAGTTCCTTTCAACATTTTGGAAATCCCGCTGAAACTTTGGACATTCTCGCGAAGGGTTCCCAATCCCCGACAAGACTGGTACCCTTTCACGTCCAAATCTCTCAAACTCCGGGAGAGATTCTCAAAACCAAGGTTGACATGTTTCGAGTTCCTTTCAACATTTTGGAAATCCCCCTGAAACTTTGGACATTGTGGCGAAGGGTTCCCAATCCCCGACAAGACTGGTACCCTTTCACGTCCAAATCTCTCAAACTCCAGGAGAGATTCTCAAAACCAAGGTTGACATGTTTCGAGTTCCTTTCAACATTTTGGAAATCCCGCTGAAACTTTGGACATTCTCGCAAAGGGTTCCCAATCCCCGACAAGACTGGTACCCTTTCACGTCCAAATCTCTCCAACTCCGGGAGAGATTCTCAAAACCAAGGTTGACATGTTTCGAGTTCCTTTCAACATTTTGGAAATCCCGCTGAAACTTTGGACATTCTCGCGAAGGGTTCCCAATCCCCGACAAGACTGGTACCCTTTCACGTCCAAATCTCTCAAACTCCGGGAGAGATTCTCAAAACCAAGGTTGACATGTTTCGAGTTCCTTTCAACATTTTGGAAATCCCGCTGAAACTTTGGACATTCTCGCGAAGGGTTCCCAATCCCCGACAAGACTGGTACCCTTTCACGTCCAAATCTCTCAAACTCCGGGAGAGATTCTCAAAACCAAGGTTGACATGTTTCGAGTTCCTTTCAACATTTTGGAAATCCCGCTGAAACTTTGGACATTCTCGCGAAGGGTTCCCAATCCCCGACAAGACTGGTACCCTTTCACGTCCAAATCTCTCAAACTCCGGGAGAGATTCTCAAAACCAAGGTTGACATGTTTCGAGTTCCTTTCAACATTTTGGAAATCCCGCTGAAACTTTGGACATTCTCGCGAAGGGTTCCCAATCCCCGACAAGATTGGTTCCCTTTCACGTCCAGAACTCTCAAACTCTGGGAGAGATTCTCAAAACCAAGGTTGACATGTTTCGAGTTCCTTTCAACATTTTGGAAATCCCGCTGAAACTTTGGACATTCTCGCGAAGGGTTCCCAATCCCCGACAAGACTGGTACCCTTTCACGTCCAAATCTCTCAAACTCCGGGAGAGATTCTCAAAACCAAGGTTGACATGTTTCGAGTTCCTTTCAACATTTTGGAAATTCCGCTGAAACTTTGGACATTCTCGCGAAGGGTTCCCAATCCCCGACAAGACTGGTACCCTTTCACGTCCAAATCTCTCAAACTCTGGGAGAGATTCTCAAAACCAAGGTTGACATGTTTCGAGTTCCTTTCAACATTTTGGAAATCCCGCTGAAACTTTGGACATTCTCGCGAAGGGTTCCCAATCCCCGACAAGACTGGTACCCTTTCACGTCCAAATCTCTCAAACTCCGGGAGAGATTCTCAAAACCAAGGTTGACATGTTTCGAGTTCCTTTCAACATTTTGGAAATCCCGCTGAAACTTTGGACATTCTCGCGAAGGGTTCCCAATCCCCGACAAGACTGGTACCCTTTCACGTCCAAATCTCTCCAACTCCGGGAGAGATTCTCAAAACCAAGGTTGACATGTTTCGAGTTCCTTTCAACATTTTGGAAATCCCGATGAAACTTTGGACATTCTCGCAAAGGGTTCCCAATCCCCGACAAGACTGGTACCCTTTCACGTCCAAATCTCTCAAACTCCGGGAGAGATTCTCAAAACCAAGGTTGACATGTTTCAAGTTCCTTTCAACATTTTGGAAATTCCGCTGAAACTTTGGACATTCTCGCGAAGGGTTCCCAATCCCCGACAAGACTGGTACCCTTTCACGTCCAAATGTCTCAAACTCCGGGAGAGATTCTCAAAACCAAGGTTGACATGTTTCGAGTTCCTTTCAACATTTTGGAAATCCCGCTGAAACTTTGGACATTCTCGCGAAGGGTTCCCAATCCCCGACAAGACTGGTACCCTTTCACGTCCAAATCTCTCAAACTCCGGGAGAGATTCTCAAAACCAAGGTTGACATGTTTCGAGTTCCTTTCAACATTTTGGAAATCCCGCTGAAACTTTGGACATTCTCGCGAAGGGTTCCCAATCCCCGACAAGACTGGTACCCTTTCACGTCCAAATCTCTCAAACTCCGGGAGAGATTCTCAAAACCAAGGTTGACATGTTTCGAGTTCCTTTCAACATTTTGGAAATCCCGCTGAAACTTTGGACATTCTCGCGAAGGGTTCCCAATCCCCGACAAGACTGGTACCCTTTCACGTCCAAATCTCTCCAACTCCGGGAGAGATTCTCAAAACCAAGGTTGACATGTTTCGAGTTCCTTTCAACATTTTGGAAATCCCGATGAAACTTTGGACATTCTCGCGAAGGGTTCCCAATCCCCGACAAGACTGGTACCCTTTCACGTCCAGATCTCTCAAACTCCGGGAGAGATTCTCAAAACCAAGGTTGACATGTTTCGAGTTCCTTTCAACATTTTGGAAATCCCGCTGAAACTTTGGACATTCTCGCGAAGGGTTCCCAATCCCCGACAAGACTGGTACCCTTTCACGTCCAAATCTCTCAAACTCCGGGAGAGATTCTCAAAACCAAGGTTGACATGTTTCGAGTTCCTTTCAACATTTTGGAAATCCCGCTGAAACTTTGGACATTCTCGCGAAGGGTTCCCAATCCCCGACAAGACTGGTACCCTTTCACGTCCAAATCTCTCAAACTCCGGGAGAGATTCTCAAAACCAAGGTTGACATGTTTCGAGTTCCTTTCAACATTTTGGAAATCCCACTGAAACTTTGGACATTCTCGCGAAGGGTTCCCAATCCCCGACAAGACTGGTACCCTTTCACGTCCAAATCTCTCCAACTCCGGGAGAGATTCTCAAAACCAAGGTTGACATGTTTCGAGTTCCTTTCAACATTTTGGAAATCCCGCTGAAACTTTGGACATTCTCGCGAAGGGTTCCCAATCCCCGACAAGACTGGTACCCTTTCACGTCCAAATCTCTCAAACTCCGGGAGAGATTCTCAAAACCAAGGTTGACATGTTTCGAGTTCCTTTCAACATTTTGGAAATCCCGCTGAAACTTTGGACATTCTCGCGAAGGGTTCCCAATCCCCGACAAGATTGGTTCCCTTTAACGTCCAGAACTCTCAAACTCCGGGAGAGATTCTCAAAACCAAGGTTGACATGTTTCGAGTTCCTTTCAACATTTTGGAAATCCCGCTGAAACTTTGGACATTCTTGCGAAGGGTTCCCAATCCCCGACAAGACTGGTACCCTTTCACGTCCAAATCTCTCAAACTCCGGGAGAGATTCTCAAAACCAAGGTTGACATGTTTCGAGTTCCTTTCAACATTTTGGAAATCCCGCTGAAACTTTGGACATTCTCGCGAAGGGTTCCCAATCCCCGACAAGACTGGTACCCTTTCACGTCCAAATCTCTCAAAGTCCGGGAGAGATTCTCAAAACCAAGGTTGACATGTTTCGAGTTCCTTTCAACATTTTGGAAATCCCGCTGAAACTTTGGACATTCTCGCGAAGGGTTCCCAATCCCCAACAAGACTGGTACCCTTTCACGTCCAAATCTCTCAAACTCCGGGAGAGATTCTCAAAACCAAGGTTGACATGTTTCGAGTTCCTTTCAACATTTTGGAAATCCCGCTGAAACTTTGGACATTCTCGCGAAGGGTTCCCAATCCCCGACAAGACTGGTACCCTTTCACGTCCAAATCTCTCAAAGTCCGGGAGAGATTCTCAAAACCAAGGTTGACATGTTTCGAGTTCCTTTCAACATTTTGGAAATCCCGCTGAAACTTTGGACATTCTCGCGAAGGGTTCCCAATCCCCGACAAGACTGGTACCCTTTCACATCCAAATCTCTCAAACTCCGGGAGAGATTCTCAAAACCAAGGTTGACATGTTTCGAGTTCCTTTCAACATTTTGGAAATCCCGCTGAAACTTTGGACATTCTCGCGAAGGGTTCCCAATCCCCGACAAGACTGGTACCCTTTCACGTCCAAATCTCTCAAACTCCGGGAGAGATTCTCAAAACCAAGGTTGACATGTTTCGAGTTCCTTTCAACATTTGGGAAATCCCGCTGAAACTTTGGACATTCTCGCGAAGGGTTCCCAATCCCCGACAAGACTGGTACCCTTTCACGTCCAGATCTCTCAAACTCCGGCAGAGATTCTCAAAACCAAGGTTGACATGTTTCGAGTTCCTTTCAACATTTTGGAAATCCCGCTGAAACTTTGGACATTCTCGCGAAGGGTTCCTAATCCCCGATAAGACTGGTACCCTTTCACGTCCAAATCTCTCAAACTCCGGGAGAGATTCTCAAAACCAAGGTTGACATGTTTCGAGTTCCTTTCAACATTTTGGAAATCTTGCTGAAACTTTGGACATTCTCGCGAAGGGTTCCCAATCCCCGACAAGACTGGTACCCTTTCACGTCCAAATCTCTCAAAGTCCGGGAGAGATTCTCAAAACCAAGGTTGACATGTTTCGAGTTCCTTTCAACATTTTGGAAATCCCGCTGAAACTTTGGACATTCTCGCGAAGGGTTCCCAATCCCCGACAAGACTGGTACCCTTTCACGTCCAAATCTCTCCAACTCCGGGAGAGATTCTCAAAACCAAGGTTGACATGTTTCGAGTTCCTTTCAACATTTTGGAAATCCCGCTGAAACTTTGGACATTCTTGCGAAGGGTTCCCAATCCCCGACAAGACTGGTACCCTTTCACGTCCAAATCTCTCAAACTCCGGGAGAGATTCTCAAAACCAAGGTTGACATGTTTCGAGTTCCTTTCAACATTTTGGAAATCCCGCTGAAACTTTGGACATTCTCGCGAAGGGTTCCCAATCCCCGACAAGACTGGTACCCTTTCACGTCCAAATCTCTCAAACTCCGGGAGAGATTCTCAAAACCAAGGTTGACATGTTTCGAGTTCCTTTCAACATTTTGGAAATCCCGCTGAAACTTTGGACATTCTCGCGAAGGGTTCCCAATCCCCGACAAGACTGGTACCCTTTCACGTCCAAATCTCTCAAACTCCGGGAGAGATTCTCAAAACCAAGGTTGACATGTTTCGAGTTCCTTTCAACATTTTGGAAATCCCGCTGAAACTTTGGACATTCTCGCGAAGGGTTCCCAATCCCCGACAAGACTGGTACCCTTTCACGTCCAAATCTCTCAAACTCCGGGAGAGATTCTCAAAACCAAGGTTGACATGTTTCGAGTTCCTTTCAACATTTTGGAAATCCCGCTGAAACTTTGGACATTCTCGCGAAGGGTTCCCAATCCCCGACAAGATTGGTACCCTTTCACGTCCAAATCTCTCAAACTCCGGGAGAGATTCTCAAAACCAAGGTTGACATGTTTCGAGTTCCTTTCAAAATTTAGGAATCCCGCTGAAACTTTGGACATTCTCGCGAAGGGTTCCCAATCCCCGACAAGACTGGTACCCTTTCACATCCAAATCTCTCAAACTCCGGGAGAGATTCTCAAAACCAAGGTTGACATGTTTCGAGTTCCTTTCAACATTTTGGAAATCCCGCTGAAACTTTGGACATTCTCGCGAAGGGTTCCCAATCCCCGACAAGACTGGTACCCTTTCACGTCCAAATCTCTCAAACTCCAGGAGAGATTCTCAAAACCAAGGTTGACATGTTTCGAGTTCCTTTCAACATTTTGGAAATCCCGCTGAAACTTTGGACATTCTCGCGAAGGGTTCCCAATCCCCGACAAGACTGGTACCCTTTCACGTCCAAATCTCTCAAACTCCGGGAGAGATTCTCAAAACCAAGGTTGACATGTTTCGAGTTCCTTTCAACATTTTGGAAATCCCGCTGAAACTTTGGACATTCTCGCGAAGGGTTTCCAATCCCCGACAAGACTGGTACCCTTTCACGTCCAAATCTCTCAAACTCCGGGAGAGATTCTCAAAACCAAGGTTGACATGTTTCGAGTTCCTTTCAACATTTTGGAAATCCCGCTGAAACTTCGGACATTCTCGCGAAGGGTTCCCAATCCCCGACAAGACTGGTACCCTTTCACGTCCAAATCTCTCAAACTCCGGGAGAGATTCTCAAAACCAAGGTTGACATGTTTCGAGTTCCTTTCAACATTTTGGAAATCCCGCTGAAACTTTGGACATTCTCGCGAAGGGTTCCCAATCCCCGACAAGACTGGTACCCTTTCACGTCCAAATCTCTCAAACTCCGGGAGAGATTCTCAAAACCAAGGTTGACATGTTTCGAGTTCCTTTCAACATTTTGGAAATCCCGCTGAAACTTTGGACATTCTCGCGAAGGGTTCCCAATCCCCGACAAGACTGGTACCCTTTCACGTCCAAATCTCTCAAACTCCGGGAGAGATTCTCAAAACCAAGGTTGACATGTTTTGAGTTCCTTTCAACATTTTGGAAATCCCGCTGAAACTTTGGACATTCTCGCGAAGGGTTCCCAATCCCCGACAAGACTGGTACCCTTTCACGTCCAAATCTCTCAAACTCCGGGAGAGATTCTCAAAACCAAGGTTGACATGTTTCGAGTTCCTTTCAACATTTTGGAAATCCCGCTGAAACTTTGGACATTCTCGCGAAGGGTTCCCAATCCCCGACAAGACTGGTACCCTTTCACGTCCAAATCTCTCAAACTCCGGGAGAGATTCTCAAAACCAAGGTTGACATGTTTCGAGTTCCTTTCAACATTTTGGAAATCCCGCTGAAACTTTGGACATTCTCGCGAAGGGTTCCCAATCCCCGACAAGACTGGTACCCTTTCACGTCCAAATCTCTCAAACTCCAGGAGAGATTCTCAAAACCAAGGTTGACATGTTTCGAGTTCCTTTCAACATTTTGGAAATCCCGCTGAAACTTTGGACATTCTCGCAAAGGGTTCCCAATCCCCGACAAGACTGGTACCCTTTCACGTCCAAATCTCTCAAACTCCGGGAGAGATTCTCAAAACCAAGGTTGACATGTTTCGAGTTCCTTTCAACATTTTGGAAATCCCGCTGAAACTTTGGACATTCTCACGAAGGGTTCCCAATCCCCGACAAGACTGGTACCCTTTCACGTCCAAATCTCTCAAACTCCGGGAGAGATTCTCAAAACCAAGGTTGACATGTTTCGAGTTCCTTTCAACATTTTGGAAATCCCGCTGAAACTTTGGACATTGTGGCGAATGGTTCCCAATCCCCGACAAGACTGGTACCCTTTCACGTCCAAATCTCTCAAACTCCGGGAGAGATTCTCAAAACCAAGGTTGACATGTTTCGAGTTCCTTTCAACATTTTGGAAATCCCGCTGAAACTTTGGACATTCTCGCGAAGGGTTCCCAATCCCCGACAAGATTGGTTCCCTTTCACGTCCAGATCTCTCAAACTCCGGGAGAGATTCTCAAAACCAAGGTTGACATGTTTCGAGTTCCTTTCAACATTTTGGAAATCCCGCTGAAACTTTGGACATTCTCGCAAAGGGTTCCCAATCCCCGACAAGACTGGTACCCTTTCACGTCCAAATCTCTCAAACTCCGGGAGAGATTCTCAAAACCAAGGTTGACATGTTTCGAGTTCCTTTCAACATTTTGGAAATCCCGCTGAAACTTTGGACATTCTCGCGAAGGGTTCCCAATCCCCGACAAGACTGGTACCCTTTCACGTCCAAATCTCTCCAACTCCGGGAGAGATTCTCAAAACCAAGGTTGACATGTTTCGAGTTCCTTTCAACATTTTGGAAATCCCGCTGAAACTTTGGACATTCTCGCGAAGGGTTCCCAATCCCCGACAAGACTGGTACCCTTTCACGTCCAAATCTCTCAAACTCCGGGAGAGATTCTCAAAACCAAGGTTGACATGTTTCGAGTTCCTTTCAACATTTTGGAAATCCCGCTGAAACTTTGGACATTGTGGCGAAGGGTTCCCAATCCCCGACAAGACTGGTACCCTTTCACGTCCAAATCTCTCAAACTCCGGGAGAGATTCTCAAAACCAAGGTTGACATGTTTCGAGTTCCTTTCAACATTTTGGAAATCCCGCTGAAACTTTGGACATTCTCGCGAAGGGTTCCCAATCCCCGACAAGACTGGTACCCTTTCACGTCCAAATCTCTCAAAGTCCGGGAGAGATTCTCAAAACCAAGGTTGACATGTTTCGAGTTCCTTTCAACATTTTGGAAATCCCGCTGAAACTTTGGACATTCTCGCGAAGGGTTCCCAATCCCCGACAAGACTGGTACCCTTTCACGTCCAAATCTCTCAAACTCCGGGAGAGATTCTCAAAACCAAGGTTGACATGTTTCGAGTTCCTTTCAACATTTTGGAAATCCCGCTGAAACTTTGGACATTGTGGCGAAGGGTTCCCAATCCCCGACAAGACTGGTACCCTTTCACGTCCAAATCTCTCAAACTCCGGGAGAGATTCTCAAAACCAAGGTTGACATGTTTCGAGTTCCTTTCAACATTTTGGAAATCCCGCTGAAACTTTGGACATTCTCGCGAAGGGTTCCCAATCCCCGACAAGACTGGTACCCTTTCACGTCCAAATCTCTCAAACTCCGGGAGAGATTCTCAAAACCAAGGTTGACATGTTTCGAGTTCCTTTCAACATTTTGGAAATCCCGCTGAAACTTTGGACATTCTCGCGAAGGGTTCCCAATCCCCGACAAGACTGGTACCCTTTCACGTCCAAATCTCTCAAACTCCGGGAGAGATTCTCAAAACCAAGGTTGACATGTTTCGAGTTCCTTTCAACATTTTGGAAATCCCGCTGAAACTTTGGACATTCTCGCGAAGGGTTCCCAATCCCCGACAAGACTGGTACCCTTTCACGTCCAAATCTCTCAAACTCCGGGAGAGATTCTCAAAACCAAGGTTGACATGTTTCGAGTTCCTTTCAACATTTTGGAAATCCCGCTGAAACTTTGGACATTCTCGCGAAGGGTTCCCAATCCCCGACAAGATTGGTAACCTTTCACGTCCAAATCTCTCAAACTCCGGGAGAGATTCTCAAAACCAAGGTTGACATGTTTCGAGTTCCTTTCAACATTTTGGAAATCCCGCTGAAACTTTGGACATTCTCGCGAAGGGTTCCCAATCCCCGACAAGACTGGTACCCTTTCACGTCCAAATCTCTCAAACTCCGGGAGAGTTTCTCAAAACCAAGGTTGACATGTTTCGAGTTCCTTTCAACATTTTGGAAATCCCGCTGAAACTTTGGACATTCTCGCAAAGGGTTCCCAATCCCCGACAAGATTGGTACCCTTTCACGTCCAAATCTCTCAAACTCCGGGAGAGATTCTCAAAACCAAGGTTGACATGTTTCGAGTTCCTTTCAACATTTTGGAAATCCCGCTGAAACTTTGGACATTCTCGCGAAGGGTTCCCAATCCCCGACAAGATTGGTTCCCTTTCACGTCCAGAACTCTCAAACTCCGGGAGAGATTCTCAAAACCAAGGTTGACATGTTTCGAGTTCCTTTCAACATTTTGGAAATCCCGCTGAAACTTTGGACATTCTCGCGAAGGGTTCCCAATCCCCGACAAGACTGGTACCATTTCACGTCCAAATCTCTCCAACTCCGGGAGAGATTCTCAAAACCAAGGTTGACATGTTTCGAGTTCCTTTCAACATTTTGGAAATCCCGCTGAAACTTTGGACATTCTCGCGAAGGGTTCCCAATCCCCGACAAGACTGGTACCCTTTCACGTCCAAATCTCTCAAACTCCGGGAGAGATTCTCAAAACCAAGGTTGACATGTTTCGAGTTCCTTTCAACATTTTGGAAATCCCGCTGAAACTTTGGACATTCTCGCGAAGGGTTCCCAATCCCCGACAAGACTGGTACCCTTTCACGTCCAGATCTCTCAAACTCCGGGAGAGATTCTCAAAACCAAGGTTGACATGTTTCGAGTTCCTTTCAACATTTTGGAAATCCCGCTGAAACTTTGGACATTCTCGCGAAGGGTTCCCAATCCCCGACAAGACTGGTACCCTTTCACGTCCAAATCTCTCCAACTCCGGGAGAGATTCTCAAAACCAAGGCTGACATGTTTCGAGTTCCTTTCAACATTTTGGAAATCCCGCTGAAACTTTGGACATTCTCGTGAAGGGTTCCCAATCCCCGACAAGACTGGTACCCTTTCACGTCCAAATCTCTCAAACTCCGGGAGAGATTCTCAAAACCAAGGTTGACATGTTTCGAGTTCCTTTCAACATTTTGGAAATCCCGCTGAAACTTTGGACATTCTCGCGAAGGGTTTCCAATCCCCGACAAGACTGGTACCCTTTCACGTCCAAATCTCTCAAACTCCGGGAGAGATTCTCAAAACCAAGGTTGACATGTTTCGAGTTCCTTTCAACATTTTAGAAATCCCGCTGAAACTTTGGACATTCTCGCGAAGGGTTCCCAATCCCCGACAAGACTGGTACCCTTTCACGTCCAGAACTCTCAAACTCCGGGAGAGATTCTCAAAACCAAGGTTGACATGTTTCGAGTTCCTTTCAACATTTTGGAAATCCCGCTGAAACTTTGGACATTCTCGCGAAGGGTTCCCAATCCCCGACAAGACTGGTACCCTTTCACGTCCAAATCTCTCAAACTCCGGGAGAGATTCTCAAAACCAAGGTTGACATGTTTCGAGTTCCTTTCAACATTTTGGAAATCCTGCTGAAACTTTGGACATTCTCGCGAAGGGTTCCCAATCCCCGACAAGATTGGTACCCTTTCACGTCCAAATCTCTCAAACTCCGGGAGAGATTCTCAAAACCAAAGTTGACATGTTTCGAGTTCCTTTCAACATTTTGGAAATCCCGCTGAAACCTTGGACATTCTCGCGAAGGGTTCCCAATCCCCGATAAGATTGGTACCCTTTCACGTCCAAATCTCTCAAACTCCGGGAGAGATTCTCAAAACCAAGGTTGACATGTTTCGAGTTCCTTTCAACATTTTGGAAATCCCGCTGAAACTTTGGACATTCTCGCGAAGGGTTTCCAATCCCCGACAAGACTGGTACCCTTTCACGTCCAAATCTCTCAAACTCCGGGAGAGATTCTCAAAACCAAGGTTGACATGTTTCGAGTTCCTTTCAACATTTTAGAAATCCCGCTGAAACTTTGGACATTCTCGCGAAGGGTTCCCAATCCCGGCAAGACTGGTTCCCTTTCACGTCCAGAACTCTCAAACTCCGGGAGAGATTCTCAAAACCAAGGTTGACATGTTTCGAGTTCCTTTCAACATTTTGGAAATCCCGCTGAAACTTTGGACATTGTGGCGAAGGGTTCCCAATCCCCGACAAGACTGGTACCCTTTCACGTCCAAATCTCTCAAACTCCGGGAGAGATTCTCAAAACCAAGGTTGACATGTTTCGAGTTCCTTTCAACATTTTGGAAATCCCGCTGAAACTTTGGACATTCTCGCGAAGGGTTCCCAATCCCCGACAAGACTGGTACCCTTTCACGTCCAAATCTCTCCAACTCCGGGAGAGATTCTCAAAACCAAGGTTGACATGTTTCGAGTTCCTTTCAACATTTTGGAAATCCCGCTGAAACTTTGGACATTCTCGCGAAGGGTTCCCAATCCCCGACAAGACTGGTACCCTTTCACGTCCAAATCTCTCAAACTCCGGGAGAGATTCTCAAAACCAAGGTTGACATGTTTCGAGTTCCTTTCAACATTTTGGAAATCCCGCTGAAACTTTGGACATTCTCGCGAAGGGTTCCCAATCCCCGACAAGATTGGTTCCCTTTCACGTCCAGAACTCTCAAACTCCGGGAGAGATTCTCAAAACCAAGGTTGACATGTTTCGAGTTCCTTTCAACATTTTGGAAATCCCGCTGAAACTTTGGACATTCTCGCGAAGGGTTCCCAATCCCCGACAAGACTGGTACCATTTCACGTCCAAATCTCTCAAACTCCGGGAGAGATTCTCAAAACCAAGGTTGACATGTTTCGAGTTCCTTTCAACATTTTGGAAATCCCGCTGAAACTTTGGACATTCTCGCGAAGGGTTCCCAATCCCCGACAAGACTGGTACCCTTTCACGTCCAAATCTCTCCAACTCCGGGAGAGATTCTCAAAACCAAGGTTGACATGTTTCGAGTTCCTTTCAACATTTTGGAAATCCCGCTGAAACTTTGGACATTCTCGCGAAGGGTTCCCAATCCCCGACAAGACTGGTACCCTTTCACGTCCAAATCTCTCAAACTCCGGGAGAGATTCTCAAAACCAAGGTTGACATGTTTCGAGTTCCTTTCAACATTTTGGAAATCCCGCTGAAACTTTGGACATTCTCGCGAAGGGTTCCCAATCCCCGACAAGACTGGTACCCTTTCACGTCCAAATCTCTCAAACTCCGGGAGAGATTCTCAAAACCAAGGTTGACATGTTTCGAGTTCCTTTCAACATTTTGGAAATCCCGCTGAAACTTTGGACATTCTCGCGAAGGGTTCCCAATCCCCGACAAGACTGGTACCCTTTCACGTCCAAATCTCTCAAACTCCGGGAGAGATTCTCAAAACCAAGGTTGACATGTTTCGAGTTCCTTTCAACATTTTGGAAATCCCGCTGAAACTTTGGACATTCTCGCGAAGGGTTCCCAATCCCCGACAAGACTGGTACCCTTTCACGTCCAAATCTCTCAAACTCCGGGAGAGATTCTCAAAACCAAGGTTGACATGTTTCGAGTTCCTTTCAACATTTTGGAAATCCCGCTGAAACTTTGGACATTCTCGCGAAGGGTTCCCAATCCCCGACAAGACTGGTACCCTTTCACGTCCAAATCTCTCAAACTCCAGGAGAGATTCTCAAAACCAAGGTTGACATGTTTCGAGTTCCTTTCAACATTTTGGAAATCCCGCTGAAACTTTGGACATTCTCGCAAAGGGTTCCCAATCCCCGACAAGACTGGTACCCTTTCACGTCCAAATCTCTCAAACTCCAGGAGAGATTCTCAAAACCAAGGTTGACATGTTTCGAGTTCCTTTCAACATTTTGGAAATCCCGCTGAAACTTTGGACATTCTCGCGAAGGGTTCCCAATCCCCGACAAGACTGGTACCCTTTCACGTCCAAATCTCTCAAACTCCGGGAGAGATTCTCAAAACCAAGGTTGACATGTTTCGAGTTCCTTTCAACATTTTGGAAATCCCGCTGAAACTTTGGACATTCTCGCGAAGGGTTCCCAATCCCCGACAAGACTGGTACCCTTTCACGTCCAAATCTCTCAAACTCCGGGAGAGATTCTCAAAACCAAGGTTGACATGTTTCGAGTTCCTTTCAACATTTTGGAAATCCCGCTGAAACTTTGGACATTCTCGCGAAGGGTTCCCAATCCCCGACAAGACTGGTACCCTTTCACGTCCAAATCTCTCAAACTCCGGGAGAGATTCTCAAAACCAAGGTTGACATGTTTCGAGTTCCTTTCAACATTTTGGAAATCCCGCTGAAACTTTGGACATTCTCGCGAAGGGTTCCCAATCCCCGACAAGATTGGTTCCCTTTCACGTCCAGAACTCTCAAACTCTGGGAGAGATTCTCAAAACCAAGGTTGACATGTTTCGAGTTCCTTTCAACATTTTGGAAATCCCGCTGAAACTTTGGACATTCTCGCGAAGGGTTCCCAATCCCCGACAAGACTGGTACCCTTTCACGTCCAAATCTCTCAAACTCCGGGAGAGATTCTCAAAACCAAGGTTGACATGTTTCGAGTTCCTTTCAACATTTTGGAAATTCCGCTGAAACTTTGGACATTCTCGCGAAGGGTTCCCAATCCCCGACAAGACTGGTACCCTTTCACGTCCAAATCTCTCAAACTCTGGGAGAGATTCTCAAAACCAAGGTTGACATGTTTCGAGTTCCTTTCAACATTTTGGAAATCCCGCTGAAACTTTGGACATTCTCGCGAAGGGTTCCCAATCCCCGACAAGATTGGTTCCCTTTCACGTCCAGATCTCTCAAACTCCGGGAGAGATTCTCAAAACCAAGGTTGACATGTTTCGAGTTCCTTTCAACATTTTGGAAATCCCGCTGAAACTTTGGACATTCTCGCGAAGGGTTCCTAATCCCCGATAAGACTGGTACCCTTTCACGTCCAAATCTCTCAAACTCCGGGAGAGATTCTCAAAACCAAGGTTGACATGTTTCGAGTTCCTTTCAACATTTTGGAAATCCCGCTGAAACTTTGGACATTCTCGCGAAGGGTTCCCAATCCCCGACAAGACTGGTACCCTTTCACGTCCAAATCTCTCAAACTCCGGGAGAGATTCTCAAAACCAAGGTTGACATGTTTCGAGTTCCTTTCAACATTTTGGAAATCCCGCTGAAACTTTGGACATTCTCGTGAAGGGTTCCCAATCCCCGACAAGACTGGTACCCTTTCACGTCCAAATCTCTCCAACTCCGGGAGAGATTCTCAAAACCAAGGTTGACATGTTTCGAGTTCCTTTCAACATTTTGGAAATCCCGCTGAAACTTTGGACATTCTTGCGAAGGGTTCCCAATCCCCGACAAGACTGGTACCCTTTCACGTCCAAATCTCTCAAACTCCGGGAGAGATTCTCAAAACCAAGGTTGACATGTTTCGAGTTCCTTTCAACATTTTGGAAATCCCGCTGAAACTTTGGACATTCTCGCGAAGGGTTCCCAATCCCCGACAAGACTGGTACACTTTCACGTCCAGATCTCTCAAACTCCGGGAGAGATTCTCAAAACCAAGGTTGACATGTTTCGAGTTCCTTTCAACATTTTGGAAATCCCGCTGAAACTTTGGACATTCTCGCGAAGGGTTCCCAATCCCCGACAAGACTGGTACCCTTTCACGTCCAAATCTCTCAAACTCCGGGAGAGATTCTCAAAACCAAGGTTGACATGTTTCGAGTTCCTTTCAACATTTTGGAAATCTTGCTGAAACTTTGGACATTCTCGCGAAGGGTTCCCAATCCCCGACAAGACTGGTACCCTTTCACATCCAAATCTCTCAAACTCCGGGAGAGATTCTCAAAACCAAGGTTGACATGTTTCGAGTTCCTTTCAACATTTTGGAAATCCCGCTGAAACTTTGGACATTCTCGCGAAGGGTTCCCAATCCCCGACAAGATTGGTTCCCTTTAACGTCCAGAACTCTCAAACTCCGGGAGAGATTCTCAAAACCAAGGTTGACATGTTTCGAGTTCCTTTCAACATTTTGGAAATCCCGCTGAAACTTTGGACATTCTTGCGAAGGGTTCCCAATCCCCGACAAGACTGGTACCCTTTCACGTCCAAATCTCTCAAACTCCGGGAGAGATTCTCAAAACCAAGGTTGACATGTTTCGAGTTCCTTTCAACATTTTGGAAATCCCGCTGAAACTTTGGACATTCTCGCGAAGGGTTCCCAATCCCCGACAAGACTGGTACCCTTTCACGTCCAAATCTCTCAAAGTCCGGGAGAGATTCTCAAAACCAAGGTTGACATGTTTCGAGTTCCTTTCAACATTTTGGAAATCCCGCTGAAACTTTGGACATTCTCGCGAAGGGTTCCCAATCCCCGACAAGACTGGTACCCTTTCACGTCCAAATCTCTCAAACTCCGGGAGAGATTCTCAAAACCAAGGTTGACATGTTTCGAGTTCCTTTCAACATTTTGGAAATCCCGCTGAAACTTTGGACATTCTCGCGAAGGGTTCCCAATCCCCGACAAGACTGGTACCCTTTCACGTCCAAATCTCTCAAACTCCGGGAGAGATTCTCAAAACCAAGGTTGACATGTTTCGAGTTCCTTTCAACATTTTGGAAATCCCGCTGAAACTTTGGACATTCTCGCGAAGGGTTCCCAATCCCCGACAAGACTGGTACCCTTTCACGTCCAAATCTCTCAAACTCCGGGAGAGATTCTCAAAACCAAGGTTGACATGTTTCGAGTTCCTTTCAACATTTTGGAAATCCCGCTGAAACTTTGGACATTCTCGCGAAGGGTTCCCAATCCCCGACAAGACTGGTACCCTTTCACGTCCAAATCTCTCAAACTCCGGGAGAGATTCACAAAACCAAGGTTTACATGTTTCGAGTTCCTTTCAACATTTTGGAAATCCCGCTGAAACTTTGGACATTCTCGCGAAGGGTTCCCAATCCCCGACAAGATTGGTTCCCTTTCACGTCCAGATCTCTCAAACTCCGGGAGAGATTCTCAAAACCAAGGTTGACATGTTTCGAGTTCCTTTCAACATTTTGGAAATCCCGCTGAAACTTTGGACATTCTCGCGAAGGGTTCCTAATCCCCGATAAGACTGGTACCCTTTCACGTCCAAATCTCTCAAACTCCGGGAGAGATTCTCAAAACCAAGGTTGACATGTTTCGAGTTCCTTTCAACATTTTGGAAATCCCGCTGAAACTTTGGACATTCTCGCGAAGGGTTCCCAATCCCCGACAAGACTGGTACCCTTTCACGTCCAAATCTCTCAAACTCCGGGAGAGATTCTCAAAACCAAGGTTGACATGTTTCGAGTTCCTTTCAACATTTTGGAAATCCCGCTGAAACTTTGGACATTCTCGCGAAGGGTTCCCAATCCCCGACAAGACTGGTACACTTTCACGTCCAAATCTCTCAAACTCCGGGAGAGATTCTCAAAACCAAGGTTGACATGTTTCGAGTTCCTTTCAACATTTTGGAAATCCCGCTGAAACTTTGGACATTCTCGCGAAGGGTTCCCAATCCCCGACAAGACTGGTACCCTTTCACGTCCAAATCTCTCAAACTCCGGGAGAGATTCTCAAAACCAAGGTTGACATGTTTCGAGTTCCTTTCAACATTTTGGAAATCCCGCTGAAACTTTGGACATTCTCGCAAAGGGTTCCCAATCCCCGACAAGACTGGTACCCTTTCACGTCCAAATCTCTCAAACTCCGGGAGAGATTCTCAAAACCAAGGTTGACATGTTTTGAGTTCCTTTCAACATTTTGGAAATCCCGCTGAAACTTTGGACATTCTCGCGAAGGGTTCCCAATCCCCGACAAGACTGGTACCCTTTCACGTCCAAATCTCTCCAACTCCGGGAGAGATTCTCAAAACCAAGGTTGACATGTTTCGAGTTCCTTTCAACATTTTGGAAATCCCGCTGAAACTTTGGACATTCTCGCGAAGGGTTCCCAATCCCCGACAAGACTGGTACCCTTTCACGTCCAAATCTCTCAAACTCCGGGAGAGATTCTCAAACTCAGGTTGACATGTTTCGAGTTCCTTTCAACATTTTGGAAATCCCGCTGAAACTTTGGACATTCTCGCGAAGGGTTCCCAATCCCCGACAAGACTGGTACCCTTTCACGTCCAGATCTCTCAAACTCCGGGAGAGATTCTAAAACCCAGGCTGACATGTTTCGAGTTCCTTTCAACATTTTGGAAATCCCGCTGAAACTTTGGACATTCTCGCGAAGGGTTCCCAATCCCCGACAAGACTGGTACCCTTTCACGTCCAAATCTCTCAAACTCCGGGAGAGATTCTCAAAACCAAGGTTGACATGTTTCGAGTTCCTTTCAACATTTTGGAAATCCCGCTGAAACTTTGGACATTCTCGCGAAGGGTTCCCAATCCCCGACAAGACTGGTACCCTTTCACGTCCAAATCTCTCAAAGTCCGGGAGAGATTCTCAAAACCAAGGTTGACATGTTTCGAGTTACTTTCAACATTTGGGAAATCCCGCTGAAACTTTGGACATTCTCGCGAAGGGTTCCCAATCCCCGACAAGACTGGTACCCTTTCACGTCCAAATCTCTCAAACTCCGGGAGAGATTCTCAAAACCAAGGTTGACATGTTTCGAGTTCCTTTCAACATTTTGGAAATCCCGCTGAAACTTTGGACATTCTCGCGAAGGGTTCCCAATCCCCGACAAGACTGGTACCCTTTCACGTCCAAATCTCTCAAAGTCCGGGAGAGATTCTCAAAACCAAGGTTGACATGTTTCGAGTATCTTTGAACATTTGGGAAATCCCGCTGAAACTTTGGACATTCTCGCGAAGGGTTCCCAATCCCCGACAAGACTGGTACCCTTTCACGTCCAAATCTCTCAAACTCTGGGAGAGATTCTCAAAACCAATGTTGACGTGTTTCGAGTTCCTTTCAACATTTTGGAAATCCCGCTGAAACTTTGGACATTCTCGCGAAGGGTTCCCAATCCCCGACAAGACTGGTACCCTTTCACGTCCAAATCTCTCAAACTCCGGGAGAGATTCTCAAACCCAGGCTGACATGTTTCGAGTTCCTTTCAACATTTTGGAAATCCCGCTGAAACTTTGGGCATTCTCGCGAAGGGTTTCTAATCCCCGACAAGACTGGTACCCTTTCACGTCCAAATCTCTCAAACTCCGGGAGAGATTCTCAAAACCAAGGTTGACATGTTTCGAGTTCCTTTCAACATTTTGGAAATCCCGCTGAAACTTTGGACATTCTCGCGAAGGGTTCCCAATCCCCGACAAGACTGGTACCCTTTCACGTCCAAATCTCTCCAACTCCGGGAGAGATTCTCAAAACCAAGGTTGACATGTTTCGAGTTCCTTTCAACATTTTGGAAATCCCGCTGAAACTTTGGACATTCTCGCGAAGGGTTCCCAATCCCCGACAAGACTGGTACCCTTTCACGTCCAAATCTCTCAAACTCCGGGAGAGATTCTCAAAACCAAGGTTGACATGTTTCGAGTTCCTTTCAACATTTTAGAAATCCCGCTGAAATTTTGGACATTCTCGCGAAGGGTTCTCAATCCCCGACAAGACTGGTACCCTTTCACGTCCAAATCTCTCAAACTCCGGGAGAGATTCTCAAAACCAAGGTTGACATGTTTCGAGTTCCTTTCAACATTTTGGAAATCCCGCTGAAACTTTGGACATTCTCGCGAAGGGTTCCCAATCCCCGACAAGATTGGTACCCTTTCACGTCCAGATCTCTCAAACTCCGTGAGAGATTCTCAAACCCAGGTTGACATGTTTCGAGTTCCTTTCAACATTTTGGAAATCCCGCTGAAACTTTGGACATTCTCGCGAAGGGTTCCCAATCCCCGACAAGACTGGTACCCTTTCACGTCCAGATCTCTCAAACTCCGGGAGAGATTCTAAAACCCAGGCTGACATGTTTCGAGTTCCTTTCAACATTTTGGAAATCCCGCTGAAACTTTGGACATTCTCGCGAAGGGTTCCCAATCCCCGACAAGACTGGTACCCTTTCACGTCCAAATCTCTCAAACTCCGGGAGAGATTCTCAAAACCAAGGTTGACATGTTTCGAGTTCCTTTCAACATTTTGGAAATCCCGCTGAAACTTTGGACATTCTCGCGAAGGGTTCCCAATCCCCGACAAGACTGGTACCCTTTCACGTCCAAATCTCTCAAACTCCGGGAGAGATTCTCAAAACCAAGGTTGACATGTTTCGAGTTACTTTCAACATTTGGGAAATCCCGCTGAAACTTTGGACATTCTCGCGAAGGGTTCCCAATCCCCGACAAGACTGGTACCCTTTCACGTCCAAATCTCTCAAACTCCGGGAGAGATTCTCAAAACCAAGGTTGACATGTTTCGAGTTCCTTTCAACATTTTGGAAATCCCGCTGAAACTTTGGACATTCTCGCGAAGGGTTCCCAATCCCCGACAAGACTGGTACCCTTTCACGTCCAAATCTCTCAAACTCCGGGAGAGATTCTCAAAACCAAGGTTGACATGTTTCGAGTATCTTTGAACATTTGCGAAATCCCGCTGAAACTTTGGACATTCTCGCGAAGGGTTCCCAATCCCCGACAAGACTGGTACCCTTTCACGTCCAAATCTCTCAAACTCTGGGAGAGATTCTCAAAACCAATGTTGACGTGTTTCGAGTTCCTTTCAACATTTTGGAAATCCCGCTGAAACTTTGGACATTCTCGCGAAGGGTTCCCAATCCCCGACAAGACTGGTACCCTTTCACGTCCAAATCTCTCAAACTCCGGGAGAGATTCTCAAACCCAGGCTGACATGTTTCGAGTTCCTTTCAACATTTTGGAAATCCCGCTGAAACTTTGGGCATTCTCGCGAAGGGTTTCTAATCCCCGACAAGACTGGTACCCTTTCACGTCCAAATCTCTCAAACTCCGGGAGAGATTCTCAAAACCAAGGTTGACATGTTTCGAGTTCCTTTCAACATTTTGGAAATCCCGCTGAAACTTTGGACATTCTCGCGAAGAATTCCCAATCCCCGACAAGACTGGTACCCTTTCACGTCCAAATCTCTCAAACTCCGGGAGAGATTCTCAAAACCAAGGTTGACATGTTTCGAGTTCCTTTCAACATTTTGGAAATCCCGCTGAAACTTTGGACATTCTCGCGAAGGGTTCCCAATCCCCGACAAGACTGGTACCCTTTCACGTCCAAATCTCTCAAAGTCCGGGAGAGATTCTCAAAACCAAGGTTGACATGTTTCGAGTTCCTTTCAACATTTGGGAAATCCCGCTGAAACTTTGGACATTCTCGCGAAGGGTTCCCAATCCCCGACAAGACTGGTACCCTTTCACGTCCAAATCTCTCAAACTCCGGGAGAGATTCTCAAAACCAAGGTTGACATGTTTCGAGTTCCTTTCAACATTTTGGAAATCCCGCTGAAACTTTGGACATTCTCGCGAAGGGTTCCCAATCCCCGACAAGACTGGTACCCTTTCACGTCCAAATCTCTCCAACTCCGGGAGAGATTCTCAAAACCAAGGTTGACGTGTTTCGAGTTCCTTTCAACATTTTGGAAATCCCGCTGAAACTTTGGACATTCTCGCGAAGGGTTCCCAATCCCCGACAAGACTGGTACCCTTTCACGTCCAAATCTCTCAAACTCCGGGAGAGATTCTCAAACCCAGGCTGACATGTTTCGAGTTCCTTTCAACATTTTGGAAATCCCGCTGAAACTTTGGGCATTCTCGCGAAGGGTTTCTAATCCCCGACAAGACTGGTACCCTTTCACGTCCAAATCTCTCAAACTCCGGGAGAGATTCTCAAAACCAAGGTTGACATGTTTCGAGTTCCTTTCAACATTTTGGAAATCCCGCTGAAACTTTGGACATTCTCGCGAAGAATTCCCAATCCCCGACAAGACTGGTACCCTTTCACGTCCAAATCTCTCAAACTCCGGGAGAGATTCTCAAAACCAAGGTTGACATGTTTCGAGTTCCTTTCAACATTTTGGAAATCCCGCTGAAACTTTGGACATTCTCGCGAAGGGTTCCCAATCCCCGACAAGACTGGTACCCTTTCACGTCCAGATCTCTCAAACTCCGGGAGAGATTCTAAAACCCAGGCTGACATGTTTCGAGTTCCTTTCAACATTTTGGAAATCCCGCTGAAACTTTGGACATTCTCGCGAAGGGTTCCCAATCCCCGACAAGACTGGTACCCTTTCACGTCCAAATCTCTCAAACTCTGGGAGAGATTCTCAAAACCAATGTTGACGTGTTTCGAGTTCCTTTCAACATTTTGGAAATCCCGCTGAAACTTTGGACATTCTCGCGAAGGGTTCCCAATCCCCGACAAGACTGGTACCCTTTCACGTCCAAATCTCTCAAACTCCGGGAGAGATTCTCAAACCCAGGCTGACATGTTTCGAGTTCCTTTCAACATTTTGGAAATCCCGCTGAAACTTTGGGCATTCTCGCGAAGGGTTTCTAATCCCCGACAAGACTGGTACCCTTTCACGTCCAAATCTCTCAAACTCCGGGAGAGATTCTCAAAACCAAGGTTGACATGTTTCGAGTTCCTTTCAACATTTTGGAAATCCCGCTGAAACTTTGGACATTCTCGCGAAGAATTCCCAATCCCCGACAAGACTGGTACCCTTTCACGTCCAAATCTCTCAAACTCCGGGAGAGATTCTCAAAACCAAGGTTGACATGTTTCGAGTTCCTTTCAACATTTTGGAAATCCCGCTGAAACTTTGGACATTCTCGCGAAGGGTTCCCAATCCCCGACAAGACTGGTACCCTTTCACGTCCAAATCTCTCAAAGTCCGGGAGAGATTCTCAAAACCAAGGTTGACATGTTTCGAGTTCCTTTCAACATTTGGGAAATCCCGCTGAAACTTTGGACATTCTCGCGAAGGGTTCCCAATCCCCGACAAGACTGGTACCCTTTCACGTCCAAATCTCTCAAACTCCGGGAGAGATTCTCAAAACCAAGGTTGACATGTTTCGAGTTCCTTTCAACATTTTGGAAATCCCGCTGAAACTTTGGACATTCTCGCGAAGGGTTCCCAATCCCCGACAAGACTGGTACCCTTTCACGTCCAAATCTCTCAAACTCTGGGAGAGATTCTCAAAACCAATGTTGACGTGTTTCGAGTTCCTTTCAACATTTTGGAAATCCCGCTGAAACTTTGGACATTCTCGTGAAGGGTTCCCAATCCCCGACAAGACTGGTACCCTTTCACGTCCAAATCTCTCAAACTCCGGGAGAGATTCTCAAACCCAGGCTGACATGTTTCGAGTTCCTTTCAACATTTTGGAAATCCCGCTGAAACTTTGGGCATTCTCGCGAAGGGTTTCTAATCCCCGACAAGACTGGTACCCTTTCACGTCCAAATCTCTCAAACTCCGGGAGAGATTCTCAAAACCAAGGTTGACATGTTTCGAGTTCCTTTCAACATTTTGGAAATCCCGCTGAAACTTTGGACATTCTCGTGAAGAATTCCCAATCCCCGACAAGACTGGTACCCTTTCACGTCCAAATCTCTCAAACTCCGGGAGAGATTCTCAAAACCAAGGTTGACATGTTTCGAGTTCCTTTCAACATTTTGGAAATCCCGCTGAAACTTTGGACATTCTCGCAAAGGGTTCCCAATCCCCGACAAGACTGGTACCCTTTCACGTCCAAATCTCTCAAACTCCGGGAGAGATTCTCAAAACCAAGGTTGACATGTTTCGAGTTCCTTTCAACATTTTGGAAATCCCGCTGAAACTTTGGACATTCTCGCGAAGGGTTCCCAATCCCCGACAAGACTGGTACCCTTTCACGTCCAAATCTCTCAAACTCCGGGAGAGATTCTCAAAACCAAGGTTGACATGTTTCGAGTTCCTTTCAACATTTTGGAAATCCCGCTGAAACTTTGGACATTCTCGCGAAGAATTCCCAATCCCCGACAAGATTGGTACCCTTTCACGTCCAAATCTCTCAAACTCCGGGAGAGATTCTCAAAACCAAGGTTGACATGTTTCGAGTTCCTTTCAACATTTTGGAAATCCCGCTGAAACTTTGGACATTCTCGCGAAGGGTTCCCAATCCCCGACAAGATTGGTTCCCTTTCACGTCCAGATCTCTCAAACTCCGGGAGAGATTCTCAAAACCAAGCTTGACATGTTTCGAGTTCCTTTCAACATTTTGGAAATCCCGCTGAAACTTTGGACATTCTCGCGAAGGGTTCCCAATCCCCGACAAGACTGGTACCCTTTCACGTCCAAATCTCTCAAACTCCGGGAGAGATTCTCAAAACCAAGGTTGACATGTTTCGAGTTCCTTTCAACATTTTGGAAATCCCCCTGAAACTTTGGACATTCTCGCAAAGGGTTCCCAATCCCCGACAAGACTGGTACCCTTTCACGTCCAAATCTCTCAAACTCCGGGAGAGATTCTCAAAACCAAGGTTGACATGTTTCGAGTTCCTTTCAACATTTTGGAAATCCCGCTGAAACTTTGGACATTCTCGCGAAGGGTTCCCAATCCCCGACAAGACTGGTACCCTTTCACGTCCAAATCTCTCAAAGTCCGGGAGATTTCTCAAAACCAAGGTTGACATGTTTCGAGTTCCTTTCAACATTTTGGAAATCCCGCTGAAACTTTGGACATTCTCGCGAAGGGTTCCCAATCCCCGACAAGACTGGTACCCTTTCACGTCCAAATCTCTCAAACTCCGGGAGAGATTCTCAAAACCAAGGTTGACATGTTTCGAGTTCCTTTCAACATTTTGGAAATCCCGCTGAAACTTTGGACATTCTCGCGAAGGGTTCCCAATCCCCGACAAGACTGGTACCCTTTCACGTCCAAATCTCTCAAAGTCCGGGAGAGATTCTCAAAACCAAGGTTGACATGTTTCGAGTTCCTTTCAACATTTGGGAAATCCCGCTGAAACTTTGGACATTCTCGCGAAGGGTTCCCAATCCCCGACAAGACTGGTACCCTTTCACGTCCAAATCTCTCAAACTCTGGGAGAGATTCTCAAAACCAAGGTTGACGTGTTTCGAGTTCCTTTCAACATTTTGGAAATCCCGCTGAAACTTTGGACATTCTCGCGAAGAATTCCCAATCCCCGACAAGATTGATACCCTTTCACGTCCAAATCTCTCAAACTCCGGGAGAGATTCTCAAAACCAAGGTTGACATGTTTCGAGTTCCTTTCAACATTTTGGAAATCCCGCTGAAACTTTGGACATTCTCGCGAAGGGTTTCTAATCTCCGACAAGACTGGTACCCTTTCACGTCCAAATCTCTCAAACTCCGGGAGAGATTCTCAAAACCAAGGTTGACATGTTTCGAGTTCCTTTCAACATTTTGGAAATCCCGCTGAAACTTTGGACATTCTCGCGAAGAATTCCCAATCCCCGACAAGACTGGTACCCTTTCACGTCCAAATCTCTCAAACTCCGGGAGAGATTCTCAAAACCAAGGTTGACATGTTTCGAGTTCCTTTCAACATTTTGGAAATCCCGCTGAAACTTTGGACATTCTCGCGAAGGGTTCCCAATCCCCGACAAGACTGGTACCCTTTCACGTCCAAATCTCTCAAACTCCGGGAGAGATTCTCAAAACCAAGGTTGACATGTTTCGAGTTCCTTTCAACATTTTGGAAATCCCGCTGAAACTTTGGACATTCTCGCAAAGGGTTCCCAATCCCCGACAAGACTGGTACCCTTTCACGTCCAAATCTCTCAAACTCCGGGAGAGATTCTCAAAACCAAGGTTGACATGTTTCGAGTTCCTTTCAACATTTTGGAAATCCCGCTGAAACTTTGGACATTCTCGCGAAGGGTTCCCAATCCCCGACAAGACTGGTACCCTTTCACGTCCAAATCTCTCAAACTCCGGGAGAGATTCTCAAAACCAAGGTTGACATGTTTCGAGTTCCTTTCAACATTTTGGAAATCCCGCTGAAACTTTGGACATTCTCGCAAAGGGTTCCCAATCCCCGACAAGATTGGTTCCCTTTCACGTCCAGATCTCTCAAACTCCGGGAGAGATTCTCAAAACCAAGGTTGACATGTTTCGAGTTCCTTTCAACATTTTGGAAATCCCGCTGAAACTTTGGACATTCTCGCAAAGGGTTCCCAATCCCCGACAAGACTGGTACCCTTTCACGTCCAAATCTCTCAAACTCCGGGAGAGATTCTCAAAACCAAGGTTGACATGTTTCGAGTTCCTTTCAACATTTTGGAAATCCCGCTGAAACTTTGGACATTCTCGCGAAGGGTTCCCAATCCCCGACAAGATTGGTTCCCTTTCACGTCCAGATCTCTCAAACTCCGGGAGAGATTCTCAAAACCAAGGTTGACATGTTTCGAGTTCCTTTCAACATTTTGGAAATCCCGCTGAAACTTTGGACATTCTCGCAAAGGGTTCCCAATCCCCGACAAGACTGGTACCCTTTCACGTCCAAATCTCTCAAACTCCGGGAGAGATTCTCAAAACCAAGGTTGACATGTTTCGAGTTCCTTTCAACATTTTGGAAATCCCGCTGAAACTTTGGACATTCTCGCGAAGGGTTCCCAATCCCCGACAAGATTGGTTCCCTTTCACGTCCAGATCTCTCAAACTCCGGGAGAGATTCTCAAAACCAAGGTTGACATGTTTCGAATTCCTTTCAACATTTTGGAAATCCCGCTGAAACTTTGGACATTCTCGCAAAGGGTTCCCAATCCCCGACAAGACTGGTACCCTTTCACGTCCAAATCTCTCAAACTCCGGGAGAGATTCTCAAAACCAAGGTTGACATGTTTCGAGTTCCTTTCAACATTTTGGAAATCCCGCTGAAACTTTGGACATTCTCGCGAAGGGTTCCCAATCCCCGACAAGACTGGTACCCTTTCACGTCCAAATCTCTTCAAACTCCGGGAGAGATTCTCAAAACCAAGGTTGACATGTTTCGAGTTCCTTTCAACATTTTGGAAATCCCCCTGAAACTTTGGACATTCTGGCGAAGGGTTCCCAATCCCCGACAAGACTGGTACCCTTTCACGTCCAAATCTCTCAAACTCCGGGAGAGATTCTCAAAACCAAGGTTGACATGTTTCGAGTTCCTTTCAACATTTTGGAAATCCCGCTGAAACTTTGGACATTCTCGCGAAGGGTTCCCAATCCCCGACAAGACTGGTACCCTTTCACGTCCAAATCTCTCAAACTCCGGGAGAGATTCTCAAAACCAAGGTTGACATGTTTCGAGTTCCTTTCAACATTTTGGAAATCCCGCTGAAACTTTGGACATTCTCGCGAAGGGTTCCCAATCCCCGACAAGACTGGTAACCTTTCACATCCAAATCTCTCAAAGTCCGGGAGAGATTCTCAAAACCAAGGTTGACATGTTTCGAGTTCCTTTCAACATTTTGGAAATCCCGCTGAAACTTTGGACATTCTCGCGGAGGGTTCCCAATCCCCGACAAGACTGGTACCCTTTCACGTCCAGATCTCTCAAACTCCGGGAGAGATTCTCAAACCCAGGCTGACATGTTTCGAGTTCCTTTCAACATTTTGGAAATCCCGCTGAAACTTTGGACATTCTTGCGAAGGGTTTCCAATCCCCGACAAGACTGGTACCCTTTCATGTCCAAATCTCTCAAACTCCGGGAGAGATTCTCAAAACCAAGGTTGACATGTTTCGAGTTCCTTTCAACATTTTGGAAATCCCGCTGAAACTTTGGACATTCTCGCGAAGGGTTCCCAATCCCCGACAAGATTGGTAACCTTTCACGTCCAAATCTCTCAAACTCCGGGAGAGATTCTCAAAACCAAGGTTGACATGTTTCGAGTTCCTTTCAACATTTTGGAAATCCCGCTGAAACTTTGGACATTCTCGCGAAGGGTTCCCAATCCCCGACAAGACTGGTACCCTTTCACGTCCAAATCTCTCCAACTCCGGGAGAGATTCTCAAAACCAAGGTTGACATGTTTCGAGTTCCTTTCAACATTTTGGAAATCCTGCTGAAACTTTGGACATTCTCGCGAAGGGTTCCCAATCCCCGACAAGACTGGTACCCTTTCACGTCCAAATCTCTCAAACTCTGGGAGAGATTCTCAAAACCAAGGTTGACATGTTTCGAGTTCCTTTCAACATTTTGGAAATCCCGCTGAAACTTTGGACATTCTCGCGAAGGGTTCCCAATCCCCGACAAGATTGGTACCCTTTCACGTCCAAATCTCTCAAACTCTGGGAGAGATTCTCAAAACCAAGGTTGACATGTTTCGAGTTCCTTTCAACATTTTGGAAATCCCACTGAAACTTTGGACATTCTCGCGAAGGGTTCCCAATCCCCGACAAGACTGGTACCCTTTCACGTCCAAATCTCTCAAACTCCGGGAGAGATTCTCAAAACCAAGGTTGACATGTTTCGAGTTCCTTTCAACATTTTGGAAATCCCGCTGAAACTTTGGACATTCTCGCGAAGGGTTCCCAATCCCCGACAAGATTGGTAACCTTTCACGTCCAAATCTCTCAAACTCCGGGAGAGATTCTCAAAACCAAGGTTGACATGTTTCGAGTTCCTTTCAACATTTTGGAAATCCCGCTGAAACTTTGGACATTCTGGCGAAGGGTTCCCAATCCCCGACAAGACTGGTACCCTTTCACGTCCAAATCTCTCAAACTCCGGGAGAGATTCTCAAAACCAAGGTTGACATGTTTCGAGTTCCTTTCAACATTTTGGAAATCCCGCTGAAACTTTGGACATTCTCGCGAAGGGTTCCCAATCCCCGACAAGACTGGTACCCTTTCACGTCCAAATCTCTCAAACTCCGGGAGAGATTCTCAAAACCAAGGTTGACATGTTTCGAGTTCCTTTCAACATTTTGGAAATCCCGCTGAAACTTTGGACATTCTCGCAAAGGGTTCCCAATCCCCGACAAGATTGGTACCCTTTCACGTCCAAATCTCTCAAACTCCGGGAGAGATTCTCAAAACCAAGGTTGACATGTTTCGAGTTCCTTTCAACATTTTGGAAATCCCGCTGAAACTTTGGACATTTTCGCGAAGGGTTCCCAATCCCCGACAAGACTGGTACCCTTTCACGTCCAAATCTCTCAAACTCCGGGAGAGATTCTCAAAACCAAGGTTGACAAGTTTCGAGTTCCTTTCAACATTTTAGAAATCCTGCTGAAACTTTGGACATTCTCGCGAAGAATTCCCAATCCCCGACAAGACTGGTACCCTTTCACGTCCAGATCTCTCAAACTCCGGGAGAGATTCTCAAAACCAAGGTTGACATGTTTCGAGTTCCTTTCAACATTTTGGAAATCCCGCTGAAACTTTGGACATTCTCGCGAAGGGTTCCCAATCCCCGACAAGACTGGTACCCTTTCACGTCCAAATCTCTCAAACTCCGGGAGAGATTCTCAAAACCAAGGTTGACATGTTTCGAGTTCCTTTCAACATTTTGGAAATCCCGCTGAAACTTTGGACATTCTCGCGAAGGGTTCCCAATCCCCGACAAGACTGGCACCCTTTCACGTCCAAATGTCTCAAACTCCAAGAGAGATTCTCAAAACCAAGGTTGACATGTTTCGAGTTCCTTTCAACATTTTGGAAATCCCGCTGAAACTTTGGACATTCTCGCGAAGGGTTCCCAATCCCCGACAAGACTGGTACCCTTTCACGTCCAAATCTCTCAAACTCCGGGAGAGATTCTCAAAACCAAGGTTGACATGTTTCGAGTTCCTTTCAACATTTTGGAAATCCCGCTGAAACTTTGGACATTCTCGCGAAGGGTTTCCAATCCCCGACAAGACTGGTACCCTTTCACGTCCAAATCTCTCAAACTCCGGCAGAGATTCTCAAAACCAAGGTTGACATGTTTCGAGTTCCTTTCAACATTTTAGAAATCCCGCTGAAACTTTGGACATTCTCGCGAAGGGTTCCCAATCCCCGACAAGACTGGTACCCTTTCACGTCCAGAACTCTCAAACTCCGGGAGAGATTCTCAAAACCAAGGTTGACATGTTTCGAGTTCCTTTCAACATTTTGGAAATCCCGCTGAAACTTTGGACATTCTCGCGAAGGGTTCCCAATCCCCGACAAGACTGGTACCCTTTCACGTCCAAATCTCTCAAACTCCAGGAGAGATTCTCAAACCCAGGCTGACATGTTTCGAGTTCCTTTCAACATTTTGGAAATCCCGCTGAAACTTTGGACATTCTTGCGAAGGGTTTCCAATCCCCGACAAGACTGGTACCCTTTCATGTCCAAATCTCTCAAACTCCGGGAGAGATTCTCAAAACCAAGGTTGACATGTTTCGAGTTCCTTTCAACATTTTGGAAATCCCGCTGAAACTTTGGACATTCTCGCGAAGGGTTCCCAATCCCCGACAAGACTGGCACCCTTTCACGTCCAAATCTCTCAAACTCCGGGAGAGATTCTCAAAACCAAGGTTGACATGTTTCGAGTTCCTTTCAACATTTTGGAAATCCCGCTGAAACTTTGGACATTGTGGCGAAGGGTTCCCAATCCCCGACAAGACTGGTACCCTTTCACGTCCAAATCTCTCAAACTCTGGGAGAGATTCTCAAAACCAAGGTTGACATGTTTCGAGTTCCTTTCAACATTTTGGAAATCCCGCTGAAACTTCGGACATTCTCGCGAAGGGTTCCCAATCCCTGACAAGACTGGTACCCTTTCACGTCCAAATCTCTCAAACTCCGGGAGAGATTCTCAAAACCAAGGTTGACATGTTTCGAGTTCCTTTCAACATTTTGGAAATCCCGCTGAAACTTTGGACATTCTCGCGAAGGGTTCCCAATCCCCGAGAAGATTGGTTCCCTTTCACGTCCAGAACTCTCAAACTCCGGGAGAGATTCTCAAAACCAAGGTTGACATGTTTCGAGTTCCTCTCAACATTTTGGAAATCCCGCTGAAACTTTGGACATTCTGGCGAAGGGTTCCCAATCCCCGACAAGACTGGTACCCTTTCACGTCCAAATCTCTCAAACTCCGGGAGAGATTCTCAAAACCAAGGTTGACATGTTTCGAGTTCCTTTCAACATTTTGGAAATCCCGCTGAAACTTTGGACATTCTCGCGAAGGGTTCCCAATCCCCGACAAGACTGGTACCCTTTCACGTCCAAATCTCTCAAACTCCGGGAGAGATTCTCAAAACCAAGGTTGACAAGTTTCGAGTTCCTTTCAACATTTTGGAAATCCCGCTGAAACTTTGGACATTCTCGCGAAGAATTCCCAATCCCCGACAAGACTGGTACCCTTTCACGTCCAGATCTCTCAAACTCCGGGAGAGATTCTCAAAACCAAGGTTGACATGTTTCGAGTTCCTTTCAACATTTTGGAAATCCCGCTGAAACTTTGGACATTCTCGCGAAGGGTTCCCAATCCCCGACAAGACTGGTACCCTTTCACGTCCAAATCTCTCAAACTCCGGGAGAGATTCTCAAAACCAAGGTTGACATGTTTCGAGTTCCTTTCAACATTTTGGAAATCCCGCTGAAACTTTGGACATTCTCGCAAAGGGTTCCCAATCCCCGACAAGATTGGTACCCTTTCACGTCCAAATCTCTCAAACTCCGGGAGAGATTCTCAAAACCAAGGTTGACATGTTTCGAGTTCCTTTCAACATTTTGGAAATCCCGCTGAAACTTTGGACATTTTCGCGAAGGGTTCCCAATCCCCGACAAGACTGGTACCCTTTCACGTCCAAATCTCTCAAACTCCGGGAGAGATTCTCAAAACCAAGGTTGACAAGTTTCGAGTTCCTTTCAACATTTTAGAAATCCCGCTGAAACTTTGGACATTCTCGCGAAGAATTCCCAATCCCCGACAAGACTGGTACCCTTTCACGTCCAGATCTCTCAAACTCCGGGAGAGATTCTCAAAACCAAGGTTGACATGTTTCGAGTTCCTTTCAACATTTTGGAAATCCCGCTGAAACTTTGGACATTCTCGCGAAGGGTTCCCAATCCCCGACAAGACTGGTACCCTTTCACGTCCAAATCTCTCCAACTCCGGGAGAGATTCTCAAAACCAAGGTTGACATGTTTCGAGTTCCTTTCAACATTTTGGAAATCCCGCTGAAACTTTGGACATTCTCGCGAAGGGTTCCCAATCCCCGACAAGACTGGCACCCTTTCACGTCCAAATGTCTCAAACTCCAAGAGAGATTCTCAAAACCAAGGTTGACATGTTTCGAGTTCCTTTCAACATTTTGGAAATCCCGCTGAAACTTTGGACATTCTCGCGAAGGGTTCCCAATCCCCGACAAGACTGGTACCCTTTCACGTCCAAATCTCTCAAACTCCGGGAGAGATTCTCAAAACCAAGGTTGACATGTTTCGAGTTCCTTTCAACATTTTGGAAATCCCGCTGAAACTTTGGACATTCTCGCGAAGGGTTTCCAATCCCCGACAAGACTGGTACCCTTTCACGTCCAAATCTCTCAAACTCCGGCAGAGATTCTCAAAACCAAGGTTGACATGTTTCGAGTTCCTTTCAACATTTTAGAAATCCCGCTGAAACTTTGGACATTCTCGCGAAGGGTTCCCAATCCCCGACAAGACTGGTACCCTTTCACGTCCAGAACTCTCAAACTCCGGGAGAGATTCTCAAAACCAAGGTTGACATGTTTCGAGTTCCTTTCAACATTTTGGAAATCCCGCTGAAACTTTGGACATTCTCGCGAAGGGTTCCCAATCCCCGACAAGACTGGTACCCTTTCACGTCCAAATCTCTCAAACTCCAGGAGAGATTCTCAAACCCAGGCTGACATGTTTCGAGTTCCTTTCAACATTTTGGAAATCCCGCTGAAACTTTGGACATTCTTGCGAAGGGTTTCCAATCCCCGACAAGACTGGTACCCTTTCATGTCCAAATCTCTCAAACTCCGGGAGAGATTCTCAAAACCAAGGTTGACATGTTTCGAGTTCCTTTCAACATTTTGGAAATCCCGCTGAAACTTTGGACATTCTCGCGAAGGGTTCCCAATCCCCGACAAGACTGGCACCCTTTCACGTCCAAATCTCTCAAACTCCGGGAGAGATTCTCAAAACCAAGGTTGACATGTTTCGAGTTCCTTTCAACATTTTGGAAATCCCGCTGAAACTTTGGACATTGTGGCGAAGGGTTCCCAATCCCCGACAAGACTGGTACCCTTTCACGTCCAAATCTCTCAAACTCTGGGAGAGATTCTCAAAACCAAGGTTGACATGTTTCGAGTTCCTTTCAACATTTTGGAAATCCCGCTGAAACTTCGGACATTCTCGCGAAGGGTTCCCAATCCCTGACAAGACTGGTACCCTTTCACGTCCAAATCTCTCAAACTCCGGGAGAGATTCTCAAAACCAAGGTTGACATGTTTCGAGTTCCTTTCAACATTTTGGAAATCCCGCTGAAACTTTGGACATTCTCGCGAAGGGTTCCCAATCCCCGAGAAGATTGGTTCCCTTTCACGTCCAGAACTCTCAAACTCCGGGAGAGATTCTCAAAACCAAGGTTGACATGTTTCGAGTTCCTCTCAACATTTTGGAAATCCCGCTGAAACTTTGGACATTCTGGCGAAGGGTTCCCAATCCCCGACAAGACTGGTACCCTTTCACGTCCAAATCTCTCAAACTCCGGGAGAGATTCTCAAAACCAAGGTTGACATGTTTCGAGTTCCTTTCAACATTTTGGAAATCCCGCTGAAACTTTGGACATTCTCGCGAAGGGTTCCCAATCCCCGACAAGACTGGTACCCTTTCACGTCCAAATCTCTCAAACTCCGGGAGAGATTCTCAAAACCAAGGTTGACAAGTTTCGAGTTCCTTTCAACATTTTGGAAATCCCGCTGAAACTTTGGACATTCTCGCGAAGAATTCCCAATCCCCGACAAGACTGGTACCCTTTCACGTCCAGATCTCTCAAACTCCGGGAGAGATTCTCAAAACCAAGGTTGACATGTTTCGAGTTCCTTTCAACATTTTGGAAATCCCGCTGAAACTTTGGACATTCTCGCGAAGGGTTCCCAATCCCCGACAAGACTGGTACCCTTTCACGTCCAAATCTCTCAAACTCCGGGAGAGATTCTCAAAACCAAGGTTGACATGTTTCGAGTTCCTTTCAACATTTTGGAAATCCCGCTGAAACTTTGGACATTCTCGCGAAGGGTTCCCAATCCCCGACAAGACTGGCACCCTTTCACGTCCAAATGTCTCAAACTCCGGGAGAGATTCTCAAAACCAAGGTTGACATGTTTCGAGTTCCTTTCAACATTTTGGAAATCCCGCTGAAACTTTGGACATTCTGGCGAAGGGTTCCCAATCCCCGACAAGACTGGTACCCTTTCACGTCCAAATCTCTCCAACTCCGGGAGAGATTCTCAAAACCAAGGTTGACATGTTTCGAGTTCCTTTCAACATTTTGGAAATCCCGCTGAAACTTTGGACATTCTCGCGAAGGGTTTCCAATCCCCGACAAGACTGGTACCCTTTCACGTCCAAATCTCTCAAACTCCGGGAGAGATTCTCAAAACCAAGGTTGACATGTTTCGAGTTCCTTTCAACATTTTAGAAATCCCGCTGAAACTTTGGACATTCTCGCGAAGGGTTCCCAATCCCCGACAAGACTGGTTCCCTTTCACGTCCAGAACTCTCAAACTCCGGGAGAGATTCTCAAAACCAAGGTTGACATGTTTCGAGTTCCTTTCAACATTTTGGAAATCCCGCTGAAACTTTGGACATTCTCGCGAAGGGTTCCCAATCCCCGACAAGACTGGTACCCTTTCACGTCCAAATCTCTCAAACTCCGGGAGAGATTCTCAAAACCAAGGTTGACATGTTTCGAGTTCCTTTCAACATTTTGGAAATCCCGCTGAAACTTTGGACATTCTCGCGAAGGGTTCCCAATCCCCGACAAGACTGGTACCCTTTCACGTCCAAATCTCTCAAACTCCAGGAGAGATTCTCAAAACTAAGGTTGACATGTTTCGAGTTCCTTTCAACATTTTGGAAATCCCGCTGAAACTTTGGACATTCTCGCGAAGGGTTCCCAATCCCCGACAAGACTGGTACCCTTTCACGTCCAAATCTCTCCAACTCCGGGAGAGATTCTCAAAACCAAGGTTGACATGTTTCGAGTTCCTTTCAACATTTTGGAAATCCCGCTGAAACTTTGGACATTCTCGCGAAGGGTTCCCAATCCCCGACAAGACTGGTACCCTTTCACGTCCAAATCTCTCAAACTCCAGGAGAGATTCTCAAAACCAAGGTTGACATGTTTCGAGTTCCTTTAACATTTTGGAAATCCCGCTGAAACTTTGGACATTCTCGCAAAGGGTTCCCAATCCCCGACAAGACTGGTACCCTTTCACGTCCAAATCTCTCAAACTCTGGGAGAGATTCTCAAAACCAAGGTTGACATGTTTTGAGTTCCTTTCAACATTTTGGAAATCCCGCTGAAACTTTGGACATTCTCGCGAAGGGTTCCCAATCCCCGACAAGACTGGTACCCTTTCACGTCCAAATCTCTCAAACTCCGGGAGAGATTCTCAAAACCAAGGTTGACATGTTTCGAGTTCCTTTCAACATTTTGGAAATCCCGCTGAAACTTTGGACATTCTCGCGAAGGGTTCCCAATCCCCGACAAGATTGGTAACCTTTCACGTCCAAATCTCTCCAACTCCGGGAGAGATTCTCAAAACCAAGGTTGACATGTTTCGAGTTCCTTTCAACATTTTGGAAATCCCGCTGAAACTTTGGACATTCTCGCGAAGGTTTCCCAATCCCCGACAAGACTGGTACCCTTTCACGTCCAAATCTCTCAAACTCCGGGAGAGATTCTCAAAACCAAGGTTGACATGTTTCGAGTTCCTTTCAACATTTTGGAAATCCCGCTGAAACTTTGGACATTCTCGCGAAGGGTTCCCAATCCCCGACAAGACTGGTACCCTTTCACGTCCAAATCTCTCAAACTCCGGGAGAGATTCTCAAAACCAAGGCTGACATGTTTCGAGTTCCTTTCAACATTTTGGAAATCCCGCTGAAACTTTGGACATTCTCGCGAAGGGTTCCCAATCCCCGACAAGATTGGTACCCTTTCACGTCCAGAATTCTCAAACTCTGGGAGAGATTCTCAAAACCAAGGTTGACATGTTTCGAGTTCCTTTCAACATTTTGGAAATCCCGCTGAAACTTTGGACATTCTCGCGAAGGGTTCCCAATCCCCGACAAGACTGGTACCATTTCACGTCCAAATCTCTCAAAGTCCGGGAGAGATTCTCAAAACCAAGGTTGACATGTTTCGAGTTCCTTTCAACATTTTGGAAATCCCGCTGAAACTTTGGACATTCTCGCGAAGGGTTCCCAATCCCGGACAAGACTGGTACCCTTTCACGTCCAAATCTCTCCAACTCCGGGAGAGATTCTCAAAACCAAGGTTGACATGTTTCGAGTTCCTTTCAACATTTTGGAAATCCCGCTGAAACTTTGGACATTCTCGCGAAGGGTTCCCAATCCCCGACAAGACTGGTACCCTTTCACGTCCAAATCTCTCAAACTCCGGCAGAGATTCTCAAAACCAAGGTTGACATGTTTCGAGTTCCTTTCAACATTTTAGAAATCCCGCTGAAACTTTGGACATTCTCGCGAAGGGTTCCCAATCCCCGACAAGACTGGTACCCTTTCACATCCAAATCTCTCAAACTCCGGGAGAGATTCTCAAAACCAAGGTTGACATGTTTCGAGTTCCTTTCAACATTTTGGAAATCCCGCTGAAACTTTGGACATTCTCGCGAAGGGTTCCCAATCCCCGACAAGACTGGTACCCTTTCACGTCCAAATCTCTCAAACTCCAGGAGAGATTCTCAAAACCAAGGTTGACATGTTTCGAGTTCCTTTCAACATTTTGGAAATCCCGCTGAAACTTTGGACATTCTCGCAAAGGGTTCCCAATCCCCGACAAGACTGGTACCCTTTCACGTCCAAATCTCTCAAACTCCGGGAGAGATTCTCAAAACCAAGGTTGACATGTTTCGAGTTCCTTTCAACATTTTGGAAATCCCGCTGAAACTTTGGACATTCTCGCGAAGGGTTCCCAATCCCCGACAAGATTGGTACCCTTTCACGTCCAAATCTCTCAAACTCCGGGAGAGATTCTCAAAACCAAGGTTGACATGTTTCGAGTTCCTTTCAACATTTTGGAAATCCCGCTGAAACTTTGGACATTCTCGCGAAGGGTTCCCAATCCCCGAGAAGATTGGTTCCCTTTCACGTCCAGAACTCTCAAACTCCGGGAGAGATTCTCAAAACAAAGGTTGACATGTTTCGAGTTCCTCTCAACATTTTGGAAATCCCGCTGAAACTTTGGACATTCTGGCGAAGGGTTCCCAATCCCCGACAAGACTGGTACCCTTTCACGTCCAAATCTCTCAAACTCCGGGAGAGATTCTCCAAACCAAGGTTGACATGTTTCGAGTTCCTTTCAACATTTTGGAAATCCCGCTGAAACTTTGGACATTCTCGCGAAGGGTTCCCAATCCCCGACAAGACTGGCACCCTTTCACGTCCAAATGTCTCAAACTCCGGGAGAGATTCTCAAAACCAAGGTTGACATGTTTCGAGTTCCTTTCAACATTTTGGAAATCCCGCTGAAACTTTGGACATTCTCGCGAAGGGTTCCCAATCCCCGACAAGACTGGTACCCTTTCACGTCCAAATCTCTCAAACTCCGGGAGAGATTCTCAAAACCAAGGTTGACATGTTTCGAGTTCCTTTCAACATTTTGGAAATCCCGCTGAAACTTTGGACATTCTCGCGAAGGGTTCCCAATCCCCGACAAGACTGGCACCCTTTCACGTCCAAATCTCTCAAACTCCGGGAGAGATTCTCAAAACCAAGGTTGACATGTTTCGAGTTCCTTTCAACATTTTGGAAATCCCGCTGAAACTTTGGACATTCTCGCGAAGGGTTCCCAATCCCCGACAAGACTGGTACCCTTTCACGTCCAAATCTCTCAAACTCCGGGAGAGATTCTCAAAACCAAGGTTGACATGTTTCGAGTTCCTTTCAACATTTTAGAAATCCCGCTGAAACTTTGGACATTCTCGCGAAGGGTTCCCAATCCCCGACAAGACTGGTTCCCTTTCACGTCCAGAACTCTCAAACTCCGGGAGAGATTCTCAAAACCAAGGTTGACATGTTTCGAGTTCCTTTCAACATTTTGGAAATCCCGCTGAAACTTTGGACATTCTCGCGAAGGGTTCCCAATCCCTGACAAGACTGGTACCCTTTCACGTCCAAATCTCTCAAACTCCGGGAGAGATTCTCAAAACCAAGGTTGACATGTTTCGAGTTCCTTTCAACATTTTGGAAATCCCGCTGAAACTTTGGACATTCTCGCGAAGGGTTCCCAATCCCCGACAAGACTGGTACCCTTTCACGTCCAAATCTCTCAAACTCCGGGAGAGATTCTCAAAACCAAGGTTGACATGTTTCGAGTTCCTTTCAACATTTTGGAAATCCCGCTGAAACTTTGGACATTCTCGCGAAGGGTTCCCAATCCCCGACAAGACTGGTACCCTTTCACGTCCAAATCTCTCAAACTCCAGGAGAGATTCTCAAAACCAAGGTTGACATGTTTCGAGTTCCTTTCAACATTTTGGAAATCCCGCTGAAACTTTGGACATTCTCGCAAAGGGTTCCCAATCCCCGACAAGACTGGTACCCTTTCACGTCCAAATCTCTCAAACTCCAGGAGAGATTCTCAAAACCAAGGTTGACATGTTTCGAGTTCCTTTCAACATTTTGGAAATCCCGCTGAAACTTTGGACATTCTCGCAAAGGGTTCCCAATCCCCGACAAGACTGGTACCCTTTCACGTCCAAATCTCTCAAACTCTGGGAGAGATTCTCAAAACCAAGGTTGACATGTTTTGAGTTCCTTTCAACATTTTGGAAATCCCGCTGAAACTTTGGACATTCTCGCGAAGGGATCCCAATCCCCGACAAGACTGGTACCCTTTCACGTCCAAATCTCTCAAACTCCGGGAGAGATTCTCAAAACCAAGGTTGACATGTTTCGAGTTCCTTTCAACATTTTGGAAATCCCGCTGAAACTTTGGACATTCTCGCGAAGGGTTCCCAATCCCCGACAAGATTGGTAACCTTTCACGTCCAAATCTCTCAAACTCCGGGAGAGATTCTCAAAACCAAGGTTGACATGTTTCGAGTTCCTTTCAACATTTTGGAAATCCCGCTGAAACTTTGGACATTCTCGCGAAGGGTTCCCAATCCCCGACAAGACTGGTACCCTTTCACGTCCAAATCTCTCAAACTCTGGGAGAGATTCTCAAAACCAAGGTTGACATGTTTCGAGTTCCTTTCAACATTTTGGAAATCCCGCTGAAACTTTGGACATTCTCGCGAAGGGTTCCCAATCCCCGACAAGACTGGTACCCTTTCACGTCCAAATCTCTCCAACTCCGGGAGAGATTCTCAAAACCAAGGTTGACATGTTTCGAGTTCCTTTCAACATTTTGGAAATCCCGCTGAAACTTTGGACATTCTCGCGAAGGGTTCCCAATCCCCGACAAGACTGGTACCCTTTCACGTCCAAATCTCTCAAACTCCGGGAGAGATTCTCAAAACCAAGGTTGACATGTTTCGAGTTCCTTTCAACATTTTGGAAATCCCGCTGAAACTTTGGACATTCTCGCGAAGGGTTCCCAATCCCCGACAAGACTGGTACCCTTTCACGTCCAAATCTCTCCAACTCCGGGAGAGATTCTCAAAACCAAGGTTGACATGTTTCGAGTTCCTTTCAACATTTTGGAAATCCCGCTGAAACTTTGGACATTCTCGCGAAGGGTTCCCAATCCCCGACAAGACTGGTACCCTTTCACGTCCAAATCTCTCCAACTCCGGGAGAGATTCTCAAAACCAAGGTTGACATGTTTCGAGTTCCTTTCAACATTTTGGAAATCCCGCTGAAACTTTGGACATTCTCGCGAAGGGTTCCCAATCCCCGACAAGACTGGTACCCTTTCACGTCCAAATCTCTCAAACTCCGGGAGAGATTCTCAAAACCAAGGTTGACATGTTTCGAGTTCCTTTCAACATTTTGGAAATCCCGCTGAAACTTTGGACATTCTCGCGAAGGGTTTCCAATCCCCGACACGACTGGTACCCTTTCACGTCCAAATCTCTCAAACTCCGGGAGAGATTCTCAAAACCAAGGTTGACATGTTTCGAGTTCCTTTCAACATTTTAAAAATCCCGCTGAATCCTTGGACATTCTCGCGAAGGGTTCCCAATCCCCGACAAGACTGGTACCCTTTCACGTCCAGATCTCTCAAACTCCGGGAGAGATTCTCAAAACCAAGGTTGACATGTTTCGAGTTCCTTTCAACATTTTGGAAATCCCGCTGAAACTTTGGACATTCTCGCGAAGGGTTCCCAATCCCCGACAAGACTGGTACCCTTTCACGTCCAAATCTCTCAAACTCCGGGAGAGATTCTCAAAACCAAGGTTGACATGTTTTGAGTTCCTTTCAACATTTTGGAAATCCCGCTGAAACTTTGGACATTCTCGCGAAGGGTTCCCAATCCCCGACAAGACTGGTACCCTTTCACGTCCAAATCTCTCAAACTCCGGGAGAGATTCTCAAAACCAAGGTTGACATGTTTCGAGTTCCTTTCAACATTTTGGAAATCCCGCTGAAACTTTGGACATTCT
Source organism: Streptopelia decaocto (assembly GCF_964273445.1). Lineage (NCBI taxonomy): Eukaryota > Metazoa > Chordata > Aves > Columbiformes > Columbidae > Streptopelia > Streptopelia decaocto. Next base: position 200,761 of record NW_028116272.1, read on the forward strand.
CGCGAAGGGTTCCCAATCCCCGACAAGATTGGTAACCTTTCACGTCCAAATCTCTCCAACTCCGGGAGAGATTCTCAAAACCAAGGTTGACATGTTTCGAGTTCCTTTCAACATTTTGGAAATCCCGCTGAAACTTTGGACATTCTCGCGAAGGGTTCCCAATCCCCGACAAGACTGGTACCCTTTCACGTCCAAATCTCTCAAACTCCGGGAGAGATTCTCAAAACCAAGGTTGACATGTTTCGAGTTCCTTTCAACATTTTGGAAATCCCGCTGAAACTTTGGACATTCTCGCGAAGAGTTCCCAATCCCCGACAAGACTGGTACCCTTTCACGTCCAAATCTCTCAAACTCCGGGAGAGATTCTCAAAACCAAGGTTGACATGTTTCGAGTTCCTTTCAACATTTTGGAAATCCCGCTGAAACTTTGGACATTCTCGCGAAGGGTTCCCAATCCCCGACAAGATTGGTACCCTTTCACGTCCAGAATTCTCAAACTCTGGGAGAGATTCTCAAAACCAAGGTTGACATGTTTCGAGTTCCTTTCAACATTTTGGAAATCCCGCTGAAACTTTGGACATTCTCGCGAAGGGTTCCCAATCCCCGACAAGACTGGTACCATTTCACGTCCAAATCTCTCAAAGTCCGGGAGAGATTCTCAAAACCAAGGTTGACATGTTTCGAGTTCCTTTCAACATTTTGGAAATCCCGCTGAAACTTTGGACATTCTCGCGAAGGGTTCCCAATCCCCGACAAGACTGGTACCCTTTCACGTCCAAATCTCTCCAACTCCGGGAGAGATTCTCAAAACCAAGGTTGACATGTTTCGAGTTCCTTTCAACATTTTGGAAATCCCGCTGAAACTTTGGACATTCTCGCGAAGGGTTCCCAATCCCCGACAAGACTGGTACCCTTTCACGTCCAAATCTCTCAAAGTCCGGGAGAGATTCTCAAAACCAAGGTTGACATGTTTCGAGTTCCTTTCAACATTTTAGAAATCCCGCTGAAACTTTGGACATTCTCGCGAAGGGTTCCCAATCCCCGACAAGACTGGTACCCTTTCACATCCAAATCTCTCAAACTCCGGGAGAGATTCTCAAAACCAAGGTTGACATGTTTCGAGTTCCTTTCAACATTTTGGAAATCCCGCTGAAACTTTGGACATTCTCGCGAAGGGTTTCCAATCCCCGACAAGACTGGTACCCTTTCACGTCCAAATCTCTCAAACTCCAGGAGAGATTCTCAAAACCAAGGTTGACATGTTTCGAGTTCCTTTCAACATTTTGGAAATCCCGCTGAAACTTTGGACATTCTCGCAAAGGGTTCCCAATCCCCGACAAGACTGGTACCCTTTCACGTCCAAATCTCTCAAACTCCGGGAGAGATTCTCAAAACCAAGGTTGACATGTTTCGAGTTCCTTTCAACATTTTGGAAATCCCGCTGAAACTTTGGACATTCTCGCGAAGGGTTCCCAATCCCCGACAAGATTGGTACCCTTTCACGTCCAAATCTCTCAAACTCCGGGAGAGATTCTCAAAACCAAGGTTGACATGTTTCGAGTTCCTTTCAACATTTTGGAAATCCCGCTGAAACTTTGGACATTCTCGCGAAGGGTTCCCAATCCCCGAGAAGATTGGTTCCCTTTCACGTCCAGAACTCTCAAACTCCGGGAGAGATTCTCAAAACAAAGGTTGACATGTTTCGAGTTCCTCTCAACATTTTGGAAATCCCGCTGAAACTTTGGACATTCTGGCGAAGGGTTCCCAATCCCCGACAAGACTGGTACCCTTTCACGTCCAAATCTCTCAAACTCCAAGAGATTCTCCAAACCAAGGTTGACATGTTTCGAGTTCCTTTCAACATTTTGGAAATCCCGCTGAAACTTTGGACATTCTCGCGAAGGGTTCCCAATCCCCGACAAGACTGGCACCCTTTCACGTCCAAATGTCTCAAACTCCGGGAGAGATTCTCAAAACCAAGGTTGACATGTTTCGAGTTCCTTTCAACATTTTGGAAATCCCGCTGAAACTTTGGACATTCTCGCGAAGGGTTCCCAATCCCCGACAAGACTGGTACCCTTTCACGTCCAAATCTCTCAAACTCCGGGAGAGATTCTCAAAACCAAGGTTGACATGTTTCGAGTTCCTTTCAACATTTTGGAAATCCCGCTGAAACTTTGGACATTCTCGCGAAGGGTTCCCAATCCCCGACAAGACTGGCACCCTTTCACGTCCAAATCTCTCAAACTCCGGGAGAGATTCTCAAAACCAAGGTTGACATGTTTCGAGTTCCTTTCAACATTTTGGAAATCCCGCTGAAACTTTGGACATTCTCGCCAAGGGTTTCCAATCCCCGACAAGACTGGTACCCTTTCACGTCCAAATCTCTCAAACTCCGGGAGAGATTCTCAAAACCAAGGTTGACATGTTTCGAGTTCCTTTCAACATTTTAGAAATCCCGCTGAAACTTTGGACATTCTCGCGAAGGGTTCCCAATCCCCGACAAGACTGGTTCCCTTTCACGTCCAGAACTCTCAAACTCCGGGAGAGATTCTCAAAACCAAGGTTGACATGTTTCGAGTTCCTTTCAACATTTTGGAAATCCCGCTGAAACTTTGGACATTCTCGCGAAGGGTTCCCAATCCCCGACAAGACTGGTACCCTTTCACGTCCAAATCTCTCAAACTCCGGGAGAGATTCTCAAAACCAAGGTTGACATGTTTCGAGTTCCTTTCAACATTTTGGAAATCCCGCTGAAACTTTGGACATTCTCGCGAAGGGTTCCCAATCCCCGACAAGACTGGTACCCTTTCACGTCCAAATCTCTCAAACTCCGGGAGAGATTCTCAAAACCAAGGTTGACATGTTTCGAGTTCCTTTCAACATTTTGGAAATCCCGCTGAAACTTTGGACATTCTCGCGAAGGGTTCCCAATCCCCGACAAGACTGGTACCCTTTCACGTCCAAATCTCTCAAACTCCAGGAGAGATTCTCAAAACCAAGGTTGACATGTTTCGAGTTCCTTTCAACATTTTGGAAATCCCGCTGAAACTTTGGACATTCTCGCAAAGGGTTCCCAATCCCCGACAAGACTGGTACCCTTTCACGTCCAAATCTCTCAAACTCCAGGAGAGATTCTCAAAACCAAGGTTGACATGTTTCGAGTTCCTTTCAACATTTTGGAAATCCCGCTGAAACTTTGGACATTCTCGCAAAGGGTTCCCAATCCCCGACAAGACTGGTACCCTTTCACGTCCAAATCTCTCAAACTCTGGGAGAGATTCTCAAAACCAAGGTTGACATGTTTTGAGTTCCTTTCAACATTTTGGAAATCCCGCTGAAACTTTGGACATTCTCGCGAAGGGATCCCAATCCCCGACAAGACTGGTACCCTTTCACGTCCAAATCTCTCAAACTCCGGGAGAGATTCTCAAAACCAAGGTTGACATGTTTCGAGTTCCTTTCAACATTTTGGAAATCCCGCTGAAACTTTGGACATTCTCGCGAAGGGTTCCCAATCCCCGACAAGATTGGTAACCTTTCACGTCCAAATCTCTCAAACTCCGGGAGAGATTCTCAAAACCAAGGTTGACATGTTTCGAGTTCCTTTCAACATTTTGGAAATCCCGCTGAAACTTTGGACATTCTCGCGAAGGGTTCCCAATCCCCGACAAGACTGGTACCCTTTCACGTCCAAATCTCTCAAACTCTGGGAGAGATTCTCAAAACCAAGGTTGACATGTTTCGAGTTCCTTTCAACATTTTGGAAATCCCGCTGAAACTTTGGACATTCTCGCGAAGGGTTCCCAATCCCCGACAAGATTGGTACCCTTTCACGTCCAAATCTCTCAAACTCCGGGAGAGATTCTCAAAACCAAGGTTGACATGTTTTGAGTTCCTTTCAACATTTTGGAAATCCCGCTGAAACTTTGGACATTCTCGCGAAGGGTTCCCAATCCCCGACAAGATTGGTACCCTTTCACGTCCAGGATTCTCAAACTCTGGGAGAGATTCTCAAAACCAAGGTTGACATGTTTCGAGTTCCTTTCAACATTTTGGAAATCCCGCTGAAACTTTGGACATTCTCGCGAAGGGTTCCCAATCCCCGACAAGACTGGTACCATTTCACGTCCAAATCTCTCAAACTCCGGGAGAGATTCTCAAAACCAAGGTTGACATGTTTCGAGTTCCTTTCAACATTTTGGAAATCCCGCTGAAACTTTGGACATTCTCGCGAAGGGTTCCCAATCCCCGACAAGACTGGTACCCTTTCACGTCCAAATCTCTCCAACTCCGGGAGAGATTCTCAAAACCAAGGTTGACATGTTTCGAGTTCCTTTCAACATTTTGGAAATCCCGCTGAAACTTTGGACATTCTCGCGAAGGGTTCCCAATCCCCGACAAGACTGGTACCCTTTCACGTCCAAATCTCTCCAACTCCGGGAGAGATTCTCAAAACCAAGGTTGACATGTTTCGAGTTCCTTTCAACATTTTGGAAATCCCGCTGAAACTTTGGACATTCTCGCGAAGGGTTCCCAATCCCCGACAAGACTGGTACCCTTTCACGTCCAAATCTCTCCAACTCCGGGAGAGATTCTCAAAACCAAGGTTGACATGTTTCGAGTTCCTTTCAACATTTTGGAAATCCCGCTGAAACTTTGGACATTCTCGCGAAGGGTTCCCAATCCCCGACAAGACTGGTACCCTTTCACGTCCAAATCTCTCCAACTCCGGGAGAGATTCTCAAAACCAAGGTTGACATGTTTCGAGTTCCTTTCAACATTTTGGAAATCCCGCTGAAACTTTGGACATTCTCGCGAAGGGTTCCCAATCCCCGACAAGACTGGTACCCTTTCACGTCCAAATCTCTCAAACTCCGGGAGAGATTCTCAAAACCAAGGTTGACATGTTTCGAGTTCCTTTCAACATTTTGGAAATCCCGCTGAAACTTTGGACATTCTCGCGAAGGGTTTCCAATCCCCGACAAGACTGGTACCCTTTCACGTCCAAATCTCTCAAACTCCGGGAGAGATTCTCAAAACCAAGGTTGACATGTTTCGAGTTCCTTTCAACATTTTAAAAATCCCGCTGAATCCTTGGACATTCTCGCGAAGGGTTCCCAATCCCCGACAAGACTGGTACCCTTTCACGTCCAAATCTCTCAAACTCCGGGAGAGATTCTCAAAACCAAGGTTGACATGTTTCGAGTTCCTTTCAACATTTTGGAAATCCCGCTGAAACTTTGGACATTCTCGCGAAGGGTTCCCAATCCCCGACAAGACTGGTACCCTTTCACGTCCAAATCTCTCAAACTCCGGGAGAGATTCTCAAAACAAAGGTTGACATGTTTCGAGTTCCTTTCAACATTTTAGAAATCCCGCTGAAACTTTGGACATTCTCGCGAAGGGTTCCCAATCCCCGACAAGACTGGTACCCTTTCACATCCAAATCTCTCAAAGTCCGGGAGAGATTCTCAAAACCAAGGTTGACATGTTTCGAGTTCCTTTCAACATTTTGGAAATCCCGCTGAAACTTTGGACATTCTCGCGAAGGGTTCCCAATCCCCGACAAGACTGGTACCCTTTCACGTCCAAATCTCTCAAACTCCAGGAGAGATTCTCAAAACCAAGGTTGACATGTTTCGAGTTCCTTTCAACATTTTGGAAATCCCGCTGAAACTTTGGACATTCTCGCAAAGGGTTCCCAATCCCCGACAAGATTGGTACCCTTTCACGTCCAAATCTCTCAAACTCCGGGAGAGATTCTCAAAACCAAGGTTGACATGTTTCGAGTTCCTTTCAACCTTTTGGAAATCCCGCTGAAACTTTGGACATTCTCGCGAAGGGTTCCCAATCCCCGACAAGATTGGTACCCTTTCACGTCCAAATCTCTCAAACTCCGGGAGAGATTCTCAAAACCAAGGTTGACATGTTTCGAGTTCCTTTCAACATTTTGGAAATCCCGCTGAAACTTCGGACATTCTCGCGAAGGGTTCCCAATCCCCGACAAGACTGGTACCCTTTCACGTCCAAATCTCTCAAAGTCCGGGAGAGATTCTCAAAACCAAGGTTGACATGTTTCGAGTTCCTTTCAACATTTTGGAAATCCCGCTGAAACTTTGGACATTCTCGCGAAGGGTTCCCAATCCCCGACAAGATTGGTTCCCTTTCACGTCCAGATCTCTCAAACTCCGGGAGAGATTCTCAAAACCAAGGTTGACATGTTTCGAGTTCCTTTCAACATTTTGGAAATCCTGCTGAAACTTTGGACATTCTCGCGAAGGGTTCCCAATCCCCGACAAGACTGGTACCCTTTCACGTCCAAATCTCTCAAACTCCGGGAGAGATTCTCAAAACCAAGGTTGACATGTTTCGAGTTCCTTTCAACATTTTGGAAATCCCGCTGAAACTTTGGACATTCTCGCGAAGGGTTCCCAATCCCCGACAAGACTGGTACCCTTTCACGTCCAAATCTCTCCAACTCCGGGAGAGATTCTCAAAACCAAGGTTGACATGTTTCGAGTTCCTTTCAACATTTTGGAAATCCCGCTGAAACTTTGGACATTCTCGCGAAGGGTTCCCAATCCCCGACAAGACTGGTACCCTTTCACGTCCAAATCTCTCAAACTCTGGGAGAGATTCTCAAAACCAAGGTTGACATGTTTCGAGTTCCTTTCAACATTTTGGAAATCCCGCTGAAACTTTGGACATTCTCGCGAAGGGTTCCCAATCCCCGACAAGACTGGTAACCTTTCACATCCAAATCTCTCAAAGTCCGGGAGAGATTCTCAAAACCAAGGTTGACATGTTTCGAGTTCCTTTCAACATTTTGGAAATCCCGCTGAAACTTTGGACATTCTCGCGGAGGGTTCCCAATCCCCGACAAGACTGGTACCCTTTCACGTCCAGATCTCTCAAACTCCGGGAGAGATTCTCAAACCCAGGCTGACATGTTTCGAGTTCCTTTCAACATTTTGGAAATCCCGCTGAAACTTTGGACATTCTTGCGAAGGGTTTCCAATCCCCGACAAGACTGGTACCCTTTCATGTCCAAATCTCTCAAACTCCGGGAGAGATTCTCAAAACCAAGGTTGACATGTTTCGAGTTCCTTTCAACATTTTGGAAATCCCGCTGAAACTTTGGACATTCTCGCGAAGGGTTCCCAATCCCCGACAAGACTGGTACCCTTTCACGTCCAAATCTCTCAAAGTCCGGGAGAGATTCTCAAAACCAAGGTTGACATGTTTCGAGTTCCTTTCAACATTTTGGAAATCCCGCTGAAACTTTGGACATTGTGGCGAAGGGTTCCCAATCCCCGACAAGACTGGTACCCTTTCACGTCCAAATCTCTCAAACTCCGGGAGAGATTCTCAAAACCAAGGTTGACATGTTTCGAGTTCCTTTCAACATTTTGGAAATCCTGCTGAAACTTTGGACATTCTCGCGAAGGGTTCCCAATCCCCGACAAGACTGGTACCCTTTCACGTCCAAATCTCTCAAACTCCGGGAGAGATTCTCAAAACCAAGGTTGACATGTTTCGAGTTCCTTTCAACATTTTGGAAATCCCGCTGAAACTTTGGACATTCTCGCGAAGGGTTCCCAATCCCCGACAAGACTGGTACCATTTCACGTCCAGAACTCTCAAACTCCGGGAGAGATTCTCAAAACCAAGGTTGACATGTTTCGAGTTCCTTTCAACATTTTGGAAATCCCGCTGAAACTTTGGACATCTCGCGAAGGGTTCCCAATCCCCGACAAGACTGGTACCCTTTCACGTCCAAATCTCTCAAACTCCGGGAGAGATTCTCAAAACCAAGGTTGACATGTTTCGAGTTCCTTTCAACATTTTGGAAATCCCGCTGAAACTTTGGACATTCTCGCGAAGGGTTCCCAATCCCCGACAAGACTGGTACCCTTTCACGTCCAAATCTCTCAAACTCCGGGAGAGATTCTCAAAACCAAGGTTGACATGTTTCGAGTTCCTTTCAACATTTTGGAAATCCCGCTGAAACTTTGGACATTCTCGCGAAGGGTTCCCAATCCCCGACAAGACTGGTACCCTTTCACGTCCAAATCTCTCAAACTCCGGGAGAGATTCTCAAAACCAAGGTTGACATGTTTCGAGTTCCTTTCAACATTTTGGAAATCCCGCTGAAACTTTGGACATTCTCGCGAAGGGTTCCCAATCCCCGACAAGACTGGCACCCTTTCACGTCCAAATCTCTCAAACTCCGGGAGAGATTCTCAAAACCAAGGTTGACATGTTTCGAGTTCCTTTCAACATTTTGGAAATCCCGCTGAAACTTTGGACATTCTCGTGAAGGGTTCCCAATCCCCGACAAGACTGGTACCCTTTCACGTCCAAATCTCTCAAACTCCGGGAGAGATTCTCAAAACCAAGGTTGACATGTTTCGAGTTCCTTTCAACATTTTGGAAATCCCGCTGAAACTTTGGACATTCTCGCGAAGGGTTCCCAATCCCCGACAAGACTGGCACCCTTTCACGTCCAAATCTCTCAAACTCCGGGAGAGATTCTCAAAACCAAGGTTGACATGTTTCGAGTTCCTTTCAACATTTTGGAAATCCCGCTGAAACTTTGGACATTCTCGCGAAGGGTTTCCAATCCCCGACAAGACTGGTACCCTTTCACGTCCAAATCTCTCAAACTCCGGGAGAGATTCTCAAAACCAAGGTTGACATGTTTCGAGTTCCTTTCAACATTTTAGAAATCCCGCTGAAACTTTGGACATTCTCGCGAAGGGTTCCCAATCCCCGACAAGACTGGTTCCCTTTCACGTCCAGAACTCCCAAACTCCGGGAGAGATTCTCAAAACCAAGGTTGACATGTTTCGAGTTCCTTTCAACATTTTGGAAATCCCGCTGAAACTTTGGACATTCTCGCGAAGGGTTCCCAATCCCCGACAAGACTGGTACCCTTTCACGTCCAAATCTCTCAAACTCCGGGAGAGATTCTCAAAACCAAGGTTGACATGTTTCGAGTTCCTTTCAACATTTTGGAAATCCCGCTGAAACTTTGGACATTCTCGCGAAGGGTTCCCAATCCCCGACAAGACTGGTACCCTTTCACGTCCAAATCTCTCAAACTCCGGGAGAGATTCTCAAAACCAAGGTTGACATGTTTCGAGTTCCTTTCAACATTTTGGAAATCCCGCTGAAACTTTGGACATTCTCGCGAAGGGTTCCCAATCCCCGACAAGACTGGTACCCTTTCACGTCCAAATCTCTCCAACTCCAGGAGAGATTCTCAAAACCAAGGTTGACATGTTTCGAGTTCCTTTCAACATTTTGGAAATCCCGCTGAAACTTTGGACATTCTCGCAAAGGGTTCCCAATCCCCGACAAGACTGGTACCCTTTCACGTCCAAATCTCTCAAACTCTGGGAGAGATTCTCAAAACCAAGGTTGACATGTTTCGAGTTCCTTTCAACATTTTGGAAATCCCGCTGAAACTTTGGACATTCTCGCAAAGGGTTCCCAATCCCCGACAAGACTGGTACCCTTTCACGTCCAAATCTCTCAAACTCTGGGAGAGATTCTCAAAACCAAGGTTGACATGTTTTGAGTTCCTTTCAACATTTTGGAAATCCCGCTGAAACTTTGGACATTCTCGCGAAGGGTTCCCAATCCCCGACAAGACTGGTACCATTTCACGTCCAGAACTCTCAAACTCCGGGAGAGATTCTCAAAACCAAGGTTGACATGTTTCGAGTTCCTTTCAACATTTTGGAAATCCCGCTGAAACTTTGGACATTCTCGCGAAGGGTTCCCAATCCCCGACAAGACTGGTACCCTTTCACGTCCAAATCTCTCAAACTCCGGGAGAGATTCTCAAAACCAAGGTTGACATGTTTCGAGTTCCTTTCAACATTTTGGAAATCCCGCTGAAACTTTGGACATTCTCGCGAAGGGTTCCCAATCCCCGACAAGACTGGCACCCTTTCACGTCCAAATCTCTCAAACTCCGGGAGAGATTCTCAAAACCAAGGTTGACATGTTTCGAGTTCCTTTCAACATTTTGGAAATCCCGCTGAAACTTTGGACATTCTCGCGAAGGGTTTCCAATCCCCGACAAGACTGGTTCCCTTTCACGTCCAGAACTCTCAAACTCCGGGAGAGATTCTCAAAACCAAGGTTGACATGTTTCGAGTTCCTTTCAACATTTTGGAAATCCCGCTGAAACTTTGGACATTCTCGCGAAGGGTTCCCAATCCCCGACAAGACTGGTACCCTTTCACGTCCAAATCTCTCAAACTCCGGGAGAGATTCTCAAAACCAAGGTTGACATGTTTCGAGTTCCTTTCAACATTTTGGAAATCCCGCTGAAACTTTGGACATTCTCGCGAAGGGTTCCCAATCCCCGACAAGACTGGTACCCTTTCACGTCCAAATCTCTCAAACTCCAGGAGAGATTCTCAAAACCAAGGTTGACATGTTTCGAGTTCCTTTCAACATTTTGGAAATCCCGCTGAAACTTTGGACATTCTCGCAAAGGGTTCCCAATCCCCGACAAGACTGGTACCCTTTCACGTCCAAATCTCTCAAACTCCAGGAGAGATTCTCAAAACCAAGGTTGACATGTTTCGAGTTCCTTTCAACATTTTGGAAATCCCGCTGAAACTTTGGACATTCTCGCAAAGGGTTCCCAATCCCCGACAAGACTGGTACCCTTTCACGTCCAAATCTCTCAAACTCTGGGAGAGATTCTCAAAACCAAGGTTGACATGTTTTGAGTTCCTTTCAACATTTTGGAAATCCCGCTGAAACTTTGGACATTCTCGCGAAGGGTTCCCAATCCCCGACAAGACTGGTACCATTTCACGTCCAGAACTCTCAAACTCCGGGAGAGATTCTCAAAACCAAGGTTGACATGTTTCGAGTTCCTTTCAACATTTTGGAAATCCCGCTGAAACTTTGGACATTCTCGCGAAGGGTTCCCAATCCCCGACAAGACTGGTACCCTTTCACGTCCAAATCTCTCCAACTCCGGGAGAGATTCTCAAAACCAAGGTTGACATGTTTCGAGTTCCTTTCAACATTTTGGAAATCCCGCTGAAACTTTGGACATTCTCGCGAAGGGTTCCCAATCCCCGACAAGACTGGTACCCTTTCACGTCCAAATCTCTCAAACTCTGGGAGAGATTCTCAAAACCAAGGTTGACATGTTTTGAGTTCCTTTCAACATTTTGGAAATCCCGCTGAAACTTTGGACATTCTCGCGAAGGGTTCCCAATCCCCGACAAGACTGGTACCATTTCACGTCCAGAACTCTCAAACTCCGGGAGAGATTCTCAAAACCAAGGTTGACATGTTTCGAGTTCCTTTCAACATTTTGGAAATCCCGCTGAAACTTTGGACATTCTCGCGAAGGGTTCCCAATCCCCGACAAGACTGGTACCCTTTCACATCCAAATCTCTCAAACTCCGGGAGAGATTCTCAAAACCAAGGTTGACATGTTTCGAGTTCCTTTCAACATTTTGGAAATCCCGCTGAAACTTTGGACATTCTCGCGAAGGGTTCCCAATCCCCGACAAGACTGGCACCCTTTCACGTCCAAATCTCTCAAACTCCGGGAGAGATTCTCAAAACCAAGGTTGACATGTTTCGAGTTCCTTTCAACATTTTGGAAATCCCGCTGAAACTTTGGACATTCTCGTGAAGGGTTCCCAATCCCCGACAAGACTGGTACCCTTTCACGTCCAAATCTCTCCAACTCCGGGAGAGATTCTCAAAACCAAGGTTGACATGTTTCGAGTTCCTTTCAACATTTTGGAAATCCCGCTGAAACTTTGGACATTCTCGCGAAGGGTTCCCAATCCCCGACAAGACTGGTACCCTTTCACGTCCAAATCTCTCAAACTCCGGGAGAGATTCTCAAAACCAAGGTTGACATGTTTCGAGTTCCTTTCAACATTTTAGAAATCCCGCTGAAACTTTGGACATTCTCGCGAAGGGTTCCCAATCCCCGACAAGACTGGTACCCTTTCACGTCCAAATCTCTCAAACTCCGGGAGAGATTCTCAAAACAAAGGTTGACATGTTTCGAGTTCCTTTCAACATTTTGGAAATCCCGCTGAAACTTTGGACATTCTCGCGAAGGGTTCCCAATCCCCGACAAGACTGGTACCCTTTCACGTCCAAATCTCTCAAACTCCGGGAGAGATTCTCAAAACCAAGGTTGACATGTTTCGAGTTCCTTTCAACATTTTGGAAATCCCGCTGAAACTTTGGACATTTTCGCGAAGGGTTCCCAATCCCCGACAAGACTGGTACCCTTTCACGTCCAAATCTCTCCAACTCCGGGAGAGATTCTCAAAACCAAGGTTGACATGTTTCGAGTTCCTTTCAACATTTTGGAAATCCCGATGAAACTTTGGACATTCTCGCGAAGGGTTCCCAATCCCCGACAAGACTGGTACCCTTTCACGTCCAAATCTCTCAAACTCCGGGAGAGATTCTCAAAACCAAGGTTGACATGTTTCGAGTTCCTTTCAACATTTTGGAAATCCCGCTGAAACTTTGGACATTCTCGCGAAGGGTTCCCAATCCCCGACAAGACTGGTACCCTTTCACGTCCAAATCTCTCAAACTCCGGGAGAGATTCTCAAAACCAAGGTTGACATGTTTCGAGTTCCTTTCAACATTTTGGAAATCCCGCTGAAACTTTGGACATTCTCGCGAAGGGTTCCCAATCCCCGACAAGACTGGTACCCTTTCACGTCCAAATCTCTCAAACTCTGGGAGAGATTCTCAAAACCAAGGTTGACATGTTTCGAGTTCCTTTCAACATTTTGGAAATCCCGCTGAAACTTTGGACATTCTCGCGAAGGGTTCCCAATCCCCGACAAGACTGGTAACCTTTCACATCCAAATCTCTCAAAGTCCGGGAGAGATTCTCAAAACCAAGGTTGACATGTTTCGAGTTCCTTTCAACATTTTGGAAATCCCGCTGAAACTTTGGACATTCTCGCGGAGGGTTCCCAATCCCCGACAAGACTGGTACCCTTTCACGTCCAGATCTCTCAAACTCCGGGAGAGATTCTCAAACCCAGGCTGACATGTTTCGAGTTCCTTTCAACATTTTGGAAATCCCGCTGAAACTTTGGACATTCTTGCGAAGGGTTTCCAATCCCCGACAAGACTGGTACCCTTTCATGTCCAAATCTCTCAAACTCCGGGAGAGATTCTCAAAACCAAGGTTGACATGTTTCGAGTTCCTTTCAACATTTTGGAAATCCCGCTGAAACTTTGGACATTCTCGCGAAGGGTTCCCAATCCCCGACAAGACTGGTACCCTTTCACGTCCAAATCTCTCAAACTCCGGGAGAGATTCTCAAAACCAAGGTTGACATGTTTCGAGTTCCTTTCAACATTTTGGAAATCCCGCTGAAACTTTGGACATTGTGGCGAAGGGTTCCCAATCCCCGACAAGACTGGTACCCTTTCACGTCCAAATCTCTCAAACTCCGGGAGAGATTCTCAAAACCAAGGTTGACATGTTTCGAGTTCCTTTCAACATTTTGGAAATCCTGCTGAAACTTTGGACATTCTCGCGAAGGGTTCCCAATCCCCGACAAGACTGGTACCCTTTCACGTCCAAATCTCTCAAACTCCGGGAGAGATTCTCAAAACCAAGGTTGACATGTTTCGAGTTCCTTTCAACATTTTGGAAATCCCGCTGAAACTTTGGACATTCTCGCGAAGGGTTCCCAATCCCCGACAAGATTGGTACCCTTTCACGTCCAAATCTCTCAAACTCTGGGAGAGATTCTCAAAACCAAGGTTGACATGTTTCGAGTTCCTTTCAACATTTTGGAAATCCCACTGAAACTTTGGACATTCTCGCGAAGGGTTCCCAATCCCCGACAAGACTGGTACCCTTTCACGTCCAAATCTCTCAAACTCCGGGAGAGATTCTCAAAACCAAGGTTGACATGTTTCGAGTTGCTTTCAACATTTTGGAAATCCCGCTGAAACTTTGGACATTCTCGCGAAGGGTTCCCAATCCCCGACAAGACTGGTACCATTTCATGTCCAGAACTCTCAAACTCCGGGAGAGATTCTCAAAACCAAGGTTGACATGTTTCGAGTTCCTTTCAACATTTTGGAAATCCCGCTGAAACTTTGGACATTCTCGCGAAGGGTTCCCAATCCCCGACAAGACTGGTACCCTTTCACGTCCAAATCTCTCAAACTCCGGGAGAGATTCTCAAAACCAAGGTTGACATGTTTCGAGTTCCTTTCAACATTTTGGAAATCCCGCTGAAACTTTGGACATTCTCGCGAAGGGTTCCCAATCCCCGACAAGACTGGTACCCTTTCACGTCCAAATCTCTCAAACTCCGGGAGAGATTCTCAAAACAAAGGTTGACATGTTTCGAGTTCCTTTCAACATTTTGGAAATCCCGCTGAAACTTTGGACATTCTCGCGAAGGGTTCCCAATCCCCGACAAGACTGGTACCCTTTCACGTCCAAATCTCTCAAACTCCGGGAGAGATTCTCAAAACCAAGGTTGACATGTTTCGAGTTCCTTTCAACATTTTGGAAATCCCGCTGAAACTTTGGACATTTTCGCGAAGGGTTCCCAATCCCCGACAAGACTGGTACCCTTTCACGTCCAAATCTCTCCAACTCCGGGAGAGATTCTCAAAACCAAGGTTGACATGTTTCGAGTTCCTTTCAACATTTTGGAAATCCCGCTGAAACTTTGGACATTCTCGCGAAGGGTTCCCAATCCCCGACAAGACTGGTACCCTTTCACGTCCAAATCTCTCAAACTCCGGGAGAGATTCTCAAAACCAAGGTTGACATGTTTCGAGTTCCTTTCAACATTTTGGAAATCCCGCTGAAACTTTGGACATTCTCGCGAAGGGTTCCCAATCCCCGACAAGACTGGTACCCTTTCACGTCCAAATCTCTCAAACTCCGGGAGAGATTCTCAAAACCAAGGTTGACATGTTTCGAGTTCCTTTCAACATTTTGGAAATCCCGCTGAAACTTTGGACATTCTCGCGAAGGGTTCCCAATCCCCGACAAGACTGGCACCCTTTCACGTCCAAATCTCTCAAACTCCGGGAGAGATTCTCAAAACCAAGGTTGACATGTTTCGAGTTCCTTTCAACATTTTGGAAATCCCGCTGAAACTTTGGACATTCTCGCGAAGGGTTCCCAATCCCCGACAAGACTGGTTCCCTTTCACGTCCAGAACTCTCAAACTCCGGGAGAGATTCTCAAAACCAAGGTTGACATGTTTCGAGTTCCTTTCAACATTTTGGAAATCCCGCTGAAACTTTGGACATTCTCGCGAAGGGTTCCCAATCCCCGACAAGACTGGTACCCTTTCACGTCCAAATCTCTCAAACTCCGGGAGAGATTCTCAAAACCAAGGTTGACATGTTTCGAGTTCCTTTCAACATTTTGGAAATCCCGCTGAAACTTTGGACATTCTCGCGAAGGGTTCCCAATCCCCGACAAGACTGGTACCCTTTCACGTCCAAATCTCTCAAACTCCGGGAGAGATTCTCAAAACCAAGGTTGACATGTTTCGAGTTCCTTTCAACATTTTGGAAATCCCGCTGAAACTTTGGACATTCTCGCGAAGGGTTCCCAATCCCCGACAAGACTGGTACCCTTTCACGTCCAAATCTCTCCAACTCCAGGAGAGATTCTCAAAACCAAGGTTGACATGTTTCGAGTTCCTTTCAACATTTTGGAAATCCCGCTGAAACTTTGGACATTCTCGCAAAGGGTTCCCAATCCCCGACAAGACTGGTACCCTTTCACGTCCAAATCTCTCAAACTCCAGGAGAGATTCTCAAAACCAAGGTTGACATGTTTCGAGTTCCTTTCAACATTTTGGAAATCCCGCTGAAACTTTGGACATTCTCGCAAAGGGTTCCCAATCCCCGACAAGACTGGTACCCTTTCACGTCCAAATCTCTCAAACTCCGGGAGAGATTCTCAAAACCAAGGTTGACATGTTTTGAGTTCCTTTCAACATTTTGGAAATCCCGCTGAAACTTTGGACATTCTCGCGAAGGGTTCCCAATCCCCGACAAGACTGGTACCATTTCACGTCCAGAACTCTCAAACTCCGGGAGAGATTCTCAAAACCAAGGTTGACATGTTTCGAGTTCCTTTCAACATTTTGGAAATCCCGCTGAAACTTTGGACATTCTCGCGAAGGGTTCCCAATCCCCGACAAGACTGGTACCCTTTCACGTCCAAATCTCTCAAACTCCGGGAGAGATTCTCAAAACCAAGGTTGACATGTTTCGAGTTCCTTTCAACATTTTGGAAATCCCGCTGAAACTTTGGACATTCTCGCGAAGGGTTCCCAATCCCCGACAAGACTGGTACCCTTTCACGTCCAAATCTCTCAAACTCCAGGAGAGATTCTCAAAACAAAGGTTGACATGTTTCGAGTTCCTTTCAACATTTTGGAAATCCCGCTGAAACTTTGGACATTCTCGCGAAGGGTTCCCAATCCCCGACAAGACTGGTACCCTTTCACGTCCAAATCTCTCAAACTCCGGGAGAGATTCTCAAAACCAAGGTTGACATGTTTCGAGTTCCTTTCAACATTTTGGAAATCCCGCTGAAACTTTGGACATTTTCGCGAAGGGTTCCCAATCCCCGACAAGACTGGTACCCTTTCACGTCCAAATCTCTCCAACTCCGGGAGAGATTCTCAAAACCAAGGTTGACATGTTTCGAGTTCCTTTCAACATTTTGGAAATCCCGATGAAACTTTGGACATTCTCGCGAAGGGTTCCCAATCCCCGACAAGACTGGCACCCTTTCACGTCCAAATCTCTCAAACTCCGGGAGAGATTCTCAAAACCAAGGTTGACATGTTTCGAGTTCCTTTCAACATTTTGGAAATCCCGCTGAAACTTTGGACATTCTCGTGAAGGGTTCCCAATCCCCGACAAGACTGGTACCCTTTCACGTCCAAATCTCTCAAACTCCGGGAGAGATTCTCAAAACCAAGGTTGACATGTTTCGAGTTCCTTTCAACATTTTGGAAATCCCGCTGAAACTTTGGACATTCTCGCGAAGGGTTCCCAATCCCCGACAAGACTGGCACCCTTTCACGTCCAAATCTCTCAAACTCCGGGAGAGATTCTCAAAACCAAGGTTGACATGTTTCGAGTTCCTTTCAACATTTTGGAAATCCCGCTGAAACTTTGGACATTCTCGCGAAGGGTTTCCAATCCCCGACAAGACTGGTACCCTTTCACGTCCAAATCTCTCAAACTCCGGGAGAGATTCTCAAAACCAAGGTTGACATGTTTCGAGTTCCTTTCAACATTTTAGAAATCCCGCTGAAACTTTGGACATTCTCGCGAAGGGTTCCCAATCCCCGACAAGACTGGTTCCCTTTCACGTCCAGAACTCTCAAACTCCGGGAGAGATTCTCAAAACCAAGGTTGACATGTTTCGAGTTCCTTTCAACATTTTGGAAATCCCGCTGAAACTTTGGACATTCTCGCGAAGGGTTCCCAATCCCCGACAAGACTGGTACCCTTTCACGTCCAAATCTCTCAAACTCCGGGAGAGATTCTCAAAACCAAGGTTGACATGTTTCGAGTTCCTTTCAACATTTTGGAAATCCCGCTGAAACTTTGGACATTCTCGCGAAGGGTTCCCAATCCCCGACAAGACTGGTACCCTTTCACGTCCAAATCTCTCAAACTCCGGGAGAGATTCTCAAAACCAAGGTTGACATGTTTCGAGTTCCTTTCAACATTTTGGAAATCCCGCTGAAACTTTGGACATTCTCGCGAAGGGTTCCCAATCCCCGACAAGACTGGCACCCTTTCACGTCCAAATCTCTCAAACTCCGGGAGAGATTCTCAAAACCAAGGTTGACATGTTTCGAGTTCCTTTCAACATTTTGGAAATCCCGCTGAAACTTTGGACATTCTCGCGAAGGGTTCCCAATCCCCGACAAGACTGGTTCCCTTTCACGTCCAGAACTCTCAAACTCCGGGAGAGATTCTCAAAACCAAGGTTGACATGTTTCGAGTTCCTTTCAACATTTTGGAAATCCCGCTGAAACTTTGGACATTCTCGCGAAGGGTTCCCAATCCCCGACAAGACTGGTACCCTTTCACGTCCAAATCTCTCAAACTCCGGGAGAGATTCTCAAAACCAAGGTTGACATGTTTCGAGTTCCTTTCAACATTTTGGAAATCCCGCTGAAACTTTGGACATTCTCGCGAAGGGTTCCCAATCCCCGACAAGACTGGTACCCTTTCACGTCCAAATCTCTCAAACTCCGGGAGAGATTCTCAAAACCAAGGTTGACATGTTTCGAGTTCCTTTCAACATTTTGGAAATCCCGCTGAAACTTTGGACATTCTCGCGAAGGGTTCCCAATCCCCGACAAGACTGGTACCCTTTCACGTCCAAATCTCTCCAACTCCAGGAGAGATTCTCAAAACCAAGGTTGACATGTTTCGAGTTCCTTTCAACATTTTGGAAATCCCGCTGAAACTTTGGACATTCTCGCAAAGGGTTCCCAATCCCCGACAAGACTGGTACCCTTTCACGTCCAAATCTCTCAAACTCCAGGAGAGATTCTCAAAACCAAGGTTGACATGTTTCGAGTTCCTTTCAACATTTTGGAAATCCCGCTGAAACTTTGGACATTCTCGCAAAGGGTTCCCAATCCCCGACAAGACTGGTACCCTTTCACGTCCAAATCTCTCAAACTCCGGGAGAGATTCTCAAAACCAAGGTTGACATGTTTTGAGTTCCTTTCAACATTTTGGAAATCCCGCTGAAACTTTGGACATTCTCGCGAAGGGTTCCCAATCCCCGACAAGACTGGTACCATTTCACGTCCAGAACTCTCAAACTCCGGGAGAGATTCTCAAAACCAAGGTTGACATGTTTCGAGTTCCTTTCAACATTTTGGAAATCCCGCTGAAACTTTGGACATTCTCGCGAAGGGTTCCCAATCCCCGACAAGACTGGTACCCTTTCACGTCCAAATCTCTCAAACTCCGGGAGAGATTCTCAAAACCAAGGTTGACATGTTTCGAGTTCCTTTCAACATTTTGGAAATCCCGCTGAAACTTTGGACATTCTCGCGAAGGGTTCCCAATCCCCGACAAGACTGGTACCCTTTCACGTCCAAATCTCTCAAACTCCAGGAGAGATTCTCAAAACAAAGGTTGACATGTTTCGAGTTCCTTTCAACATTTTGGAAATCCCGCTGAAACTTTGGACATTCTCGCGAAGGGTTCCCAATCCCCGACAAGACTGGTACCCTTTCACGTCCAAATCTCTCAAACTCCGGGAGAGATTCTCAAAACCAAGGTTGACATGTTTCGAGTTCCTTTCAACATTTTGGAAATCCCGCTGAAACTTTGGACATTTTCGCGAAGGGTTCCCAATCCCCGACAAGACTGGTACCCTTTCACGTCCAAATCTCTCCAACTCCGGGAGAGATTCTCAAAACCAAGGTTGACATGTTTCGAGTTCCTTTCAACATTTTGGAAATCCCGATGAAACTTTGGACATTCTCGCGAAGGGTTCCCAATCCCCGACAAGACTGGCACCCTTTCACGTCCAAATCTCTCAAACTCCGGGAGAGATTCTCAAAACCAAGGTTGACATGTTTCGAGTTCCTTTCAACATTTTGGAAATCCCGCTGAAACTTTGGACATTCTCGTGAAGGGTTCCCAATCCCCGACAAGACTGGTACCCTTTCACGTCCAAATCTCTCAAACTCCGGGAGAGATTCTCAAAACCAAGGTTGACATGTTTCGAGTTCCTTTCAACATTTTGGAAATCCCGCTGAAACTTTGGACATTCTCGCGAAGGGTTCCCAATCCCCGACAAGACTGGCACCCTTTCACGTCCAAATCTCTCAAACTCCGGGAGAGATTCTCAAAACCAAGGTTGACATGTTTCGAGTTCCTTTCAACATTTTGGAAATCCCGCTGAAACTTTGGACATTCTCGCGAAGGGTTTCCAATCCCCGACAAGACTGGTACCCTTTCACGTCCAAATCTCTCAAACTCCGGGAGAGATTCTCAAAACCAAGGTTGACATGTTTCGAGTTCCTTTCAACATTTTAGAAATCCCGCTGAAACTTTGGACATTCTCGCGAAGGGTTCCCAATCCCCGACAAGACTGGTTCCCTTTCACGTCCAAATCTCTCAAACTCCGGGAGAGATTCTCAAAACCAAGGTTGACATGTTTCGAGTTCCTTTCAACATTTTGGAAATCCCGCTGAAACTTTGGACATTCTCGCGAAGGGTTCCCAATCCCCGACAAGACTGGTACCCTTTCACGTCCAAATCTCTCAAACTCCGGGAGAGATTCTCAAAACCAAGGTTGACATGTTTCGAGTTCCTTTCAACATTTTGGAAATCCCGCTGAAACTTTGGACATTCTCGCGAAGGGTTCCCAATCCCCGACAAGACTGGTACCCTTTCACGTCCAAATCTCTCAAACTCTGGGAGAGATTCTCAAAACCAAGGTTGACATGTTTCGAGTTCCTTTCAACATTTTGGAAATCCCGCTGAAACTTTGGACATTCTCGCGAAGGGTTCCCAATCCCCGACAAGACTGGTAACCTTTCACATCCAAATCTCTCAAAGTCCGGGAGAGATTCTCAAAACCAAGGTTGACATGTTTCGAGTTCCTTTCAACATTTTGGAAATCCCGCTGAAACTTTGGACATTCTCGCGGAGGGTTCCCAATCCCCGACAAGACTGGTACCCTTTCACGTCCAGATCTCTCAAACTCCGGGAGAGATTCTCAAACCCAGGCTGACATGTTTCGAGTTCCTTTCAACATTTTGGAAATCCTGCTGAAACTTTGGACATTCTCGCGAAGGGTTCCCAATCCCCGACAAGACTGGTACCCTTTCACGTCCAAATCTCTCAAACTCCGGGAGAGATTCTCAAAACCAAGGTTGACATGTTTTGAGTTCCTTTCAACATTTTGGAAATCCCGCTGAAACTTTGGAGATTCTCGCGAAGGGTTCCCAATCCCCGACAAGACTGGTACCCTTTCATGTCCAAATCTCTCACACTTCGTGAGAGATTCTCAAAACCATGGTTGACATGTTTCGAGTTCCTTTCAACATTTTGGAAATCCCGCTGAAACTTTGGACATTCTCGCGAAGGGTTCCCAATCCCCGACAAGACTGGTACCCTTTCACGTCCAAATCTCTCAAAGTCCGGGAGAGATTCTCAAAACCAAGGTTGACATGTTTCGAGTTCCTTTCAACATTTTGGAAATCCCGCTGAAACTTTGGACATTGTGGCGAAGGGTTCCCAATCCCCGACAAGACTGGTACCCTTTCACGTCCAAATCTCTCAAACTCCGGGAGAGATTCTCAAAACCAAGGTTGACATGTTTCGAGTTCCTTTCAACATTTTGGAAATCCTGCTGAAACTTTGGACATTCTCGCGAAGGGTTCCCAATCCCCGACAAGACTGGTACCCTTTCACGTCCAAATCTCTCAAACTCCGGGAGAGATTCTCAAAACCAAGGTTGACATGTTTCGAGTTCCTTTCAACATTTTGGAAATCCCGCTGAAACTTTGGACATTCTCGCGAAGGGTTCCCAATCCCCGACAAGATTGGTACCCTTTCACGTCCAAATCTCTCAAACTCTGGGAGAGATTCTCAAAACCAAGGTTGACATGTTTCGAGTTCCTTTCAACATTTTGGAAATCCCACTGAAACTTTGGACATTCTCGCGAAGGGTTCCCAATCCCCGACAAGACTGGTACCCTTTCACGTCCAAATCTCTCAAACTCCGGGAGAGATTCTCAAAACCAAGGTTGACATGTTTCGAGTTCCTTTCAACATTTTGGAAATCCCGCTGAAACTTTGGACATTCTCGCGAAGGGTTCCCAATCCCCGACAAGACTGGTACCATTTCACGTCCAGAACTCTCAAACTCCGGGAGAGATTCTCAAAACCAAGGTTGACATGTTTCGAGTTCCTTTCAACCTTTTGGAAATCCCGCTGAAACTTTGGACATTCTCGCGAAGGGTTCCCAATCCCCGACAAGACTGGTACCCTTTCACGTCCAAATCTCTCAAACTCCGGGAGAGATTCTCAAAACCAAGGTTGACATGTTTCGAGTTCCTTTCAACATTTTGGAAATCCCGCTGAAACTTTGGACATTCTCGCGAAGGGTTCCCAATCCCCGACAAGACTGGTACCCTTTCACGTCCAAATCTCTCAAACTCCGGGAGAGATTCTCAAAACAAAGGTTGACATGTTTCGAGTTCCTTTCAACATTTTGGAAATCCCGCTGAAACTTTGGACATTCTCGCGAAGGGTTCCCAATCCCCGACAAGACTGGTACCCTTTCACGTCCAAATCTCTCAAACTCCGGGAGAGATTCTCAAAACCAAGGTTGACATGTTTCGAGTTCCTTTCAACATTTTGGAAATCCCGCTGAAACTTTGGACATTCTCGCGAAGGGTTCCCAATCCCCGACAAGACTGGTACCCTTTCACGTCCAAATCTCTCCAACTCCGGGAGAGATTCTCAAAACCAAGGTTGACATGTTTCGAGATCCTTTCAACATTTTGGAAATCCCGCTGAAACTTTGGACATTCTCGCGAAGGGTTCCCAATCCCCGACAAGACTGGTACCCTTTCACGTCCAAATCTCTCAAACTCCGGGAGAGATTCTCAAAACCAAGGTTGACATGTTTCGAGTTCCTTTCAACATTTTGGAAATCCCGCTGAAACTTTGGACATTCTCGCGAAGGGTTCCCAATCCCCGACAAGACTGGCACCCTTTCACGTCCAAATCTCTCAAACTCCGGGAGAGATTCTCAAAACCAAGGTTGACATGTTTCGAGTTCCTTTCAACATTTTGGAAATCCCGCTGAAACTTTGGACATTCTCGCGAAGGGTTTCCAATCCCCGACAAGACTGGTACCCTTTCACGTCCAAATCTCTCAAACTCCGGGAGAGATTCTCAAAACCAAGGTTGACATGTTTCGAGTTCCTTTCAACATTTTAGAAATCCCGCTGAAACTTTGGACATTCTCGCGAAGGGTTCCCAATCCCCGACAAGACTGGTTCCCTTTCACGTCCAGAACTCTCAAACTCCGTGAGAGATTCTCAAAACCAAGGTTGACATGTTTCGAGTTCCTTTCAACATTTTGGAAATCCCGCTGAAACTTTGGACATTCTCGCGAAGGGTTCCCAATCCCCGACAAGACTGGTACCCTTTCACGTCCAAATCTCTCAAACTCCGGGAGAGATTCTCAAAACCAAGGTTGACATGTTTCGAGTTCCTTTCAACATTTTGGAAATCCCGCTGAAACTTTGGACATTCTCGCGAAGGGTTCCCAATCCCCGACAAGACTGGTACCCTTTCACGTCCAAATCTCTCAAACTCCGGGAGAGATTCTCAAAACCAAGGTTGACATGTTTCGAGTTCCTTTCAACATTTTGGAAATCCCGCTGAAACTTTGGACATTCTCGCGAAGGGTTCCCAATCCCCGACAAGACTGGTACCCTTTCACGTCCAAATCTCTCCAACTCCAGGAGAGATTCTCAAAACCAAGGTTGACATGTTTCGAGTTCCTTTCAACATTTTGGAAATCCCGCTGAAACTTTGGACATTCTCGCAAAGGGTTCCCAATCCCCGACAAGACTGGTACCCTTTCACGTCCAAATCTCTCAAACTCCAGGAGAGATTCTCAAAACCAAGGTTGACATGTTTCGAGTTCCTTTCAACATTTTGGAAATCCCGCTGAAACTTTGGACATTCTCGCAAAGGGTTCCCAATCCCCGACAAGACTGGTACCCTTTCACGTCCAAATCTCTCAAACTCTGGGAGAGATTCTCAAAACCAAGGTTGACATGTTTTGAGTTCCTTTCAACATTTTGGAAATCCCGCTGAAACTTTGGACATTCTCGCGAAGGGTTCCCAATCCCCGACAAGACTGGTACCATTTCACGTCCAGAACTCTCAAACTCCGGGAGAGATTCTCAAAACCAAGGTTGACATGTTTCGAGTTCCTTTCAACATTTTGGAAATCCCGCTGAAACTTTGGACATTCTCGCGAAGGGTTCCCAATCCCCGACAAGACTGGTACCCTTTCACGTCCAAATCTCTCAAACTCCGGGAGAGATTCTCAAAACCAAGGTTGACATGTTTCGAGTTCCTTTCAACATTTTGGAAATCCCGCTGAAACTTTGGACATTCTCGCGAAGGGTTCCCAATCCCCGACAAGACTGGTACCCTTTCACGTCCAAATCTCTCAAACTCCGGGAGAGATTCTCAAAACAAAGGTTGACATGTTTCGAGTTCCTTTCAACATTTTGGAAATCCCGCTGAAACTTTGGACATTCTCGCGAAGGGTTCCCAATCCCCGACAAGACTGGTACCCTTTCACGTCCAAATCTCTCAAACTCCGGGAGAGATTCTCAAAACCAAGGTTGACATGTTTCGAGTTCCTTTCAACATTTTGGAAATCCCGCTGAAACTTTGGACATTTTCGCGAAGGGTTCCCAATCCCCGACAAGACTGGTACCCTTTCACGTCCAAATCTCTCCAACTCCGGGAGAGATTCTCAAAACCAAGGTTGACATGTTTCGAGTTCCTTTCAACATTTTGGAAATCCCGATGAAACTTTGGACATTCTCGCGAAGGGTTCCCAATCCCCGACAAGACTGGCACCCTTTCACGTCCAAATCTCTCAAACTCCGGGAGAGATTCTCAAAACCAAGGTTGACATGTTTCGAGTTCCTTTCAACATTTTGGAAATCCCGCTGAAACTTTGGACATTCTCGCGAAGGGTTCCCAATCCCCGACAAGACTGGTACCCTTTCACGTCCAAATCTCTCAAACTCCGGGAGAGATTCTCAAAACCAAGGTTGACATGTTTCGAGTTCCTTTCAACATTTTGGAAATCCCGCTGAAACTTTGGACATTCTCGCGAAGGGTTCCCAATCCCCAACAAGACTGGCACCCTTTCACGTCCAAATCTCTCAAACTCCGGGAGAGATTCTCAAAACCAAGGTTGACATGTTTCGAGTTCCTTTCAACATTTTGGAAATCCCGCTGAAACTTTGGACATTCTCGTGAAGGGTTCCCAATCCCCGACAAGACTGGTACCCTTTCACGTCCAAATCTCTCAAAGTCCGGGAGAGATTCTCAAAACCAAGGTTGACATGTTTCGAGTTCCTTTCAACATTTTGGAAATCCCGCTGAAACTTTGGACATTCTCGCGAAGGGTTCCCAATCCCCGACAAGACTGGCACCCTTTCACGTCCAAATCTCTCAAACTCCGGGAGAGATTCTCAAAACCAAGGTTGACATGTTTCGAGTTCCTTTCAACATTTTGGAAATCCCGCTGAAACTTTGGACATTCTCGCGAAGGGTTTCCAATCCCCGACAAGACTGGTACCCTTTCACGTCCAAATCTCTCAAACTCCGGGAGAGATTCTCAAAACCAAGGTTGACATGTTTCGAGTTCCTTTCAACATTTTAGAAATCCCGCTGAAACTTTGGACATTCTCGCGAAGGGTTCCCAATCCCCGACAAGACTGGTTCCCTTTCACGTCCAGAACTCTCAAACTCCGGGAGAGATTCTCAAAACCAAGGTTGACATGTTTCGAGTTCCTTTCAACATTTTGGAAATCCCGCTGAAACTTTGGACATTCTCGCGAAGGGTTCCCAATCCCCGACAAGACTGGTACCCTTTCACGTCCAAATCTCTCAAACTCCGGGAGAGATTCTCAAAACCAAGGTTGACATGTTTCGAGTTCCTTTCAACATTTTGGAAATCCCGCTGAAACTTTGGACATTCTGGCGAAGGGTTCCCAATCCCCGACAAGACTGGTACCCTTTCACGTCCAAATCTCTCAAACTCCGGGAGAGATTCTCAAAACCAAGGTTGACATGTTTCGAGTTCCTTTCAACATTTTGGAAATCCCGCTGAAACTTTGGACATTCTCGCGAAGGGTTCCCAATCCCCGACAAGACTGGTACCCTTTCACGTCCAAATCTCTCCAACTCCAGGAGAGATTCTCAAAACCAAGGTTGACATGTTTCGAGTTCCTTTCAACATTTTGGAAATCCCGCTGAAACTTTGGACATTCTCGCGAAGGGTTCCCAATCCCCGACAAGACTGGTACCCTTTCACGTCCAAATCTCTCAAACTCCGGGAGAGATTCTCAAAACCAAGGTTGACATGTTTCGAGTTCCTTTCAACATTTTGGAAATCCCGCTGAAACTTTGGACATTCTCGCAAAGGGTTCCCAATCCCCGACAAGACTGGTACCCTTTCACGTCCAAATCTCTCAAACTCTGGGAGAGATTCTCAAAACCAAGGTTGACATGTTTTGAGTTCCTTTCAACATTTTGGAAATCCCGCTGAAACTTTGGACATTCTCGCGAAGGGTTCCCAATCCCCGACAAGACTGGTACCCTTTCACGTCCAAATCTCTCAAACTCCGGGAGAGATTCTCAAAACCAAGGTTGACATGTTTCGAGTTCCTTTCAACATTTTGGAAATCCCGCTGAAACTTTGGACATTCTCGCGAAGGGTTCCCAATCCCCGACAAGACTGGTACCCTTTCACGTCCAAATCTCTCAAACTCCGGGAGAGATTCTCAAAACCAAGGTTGACATGTTTCGAGTTCCTTTCAACATTTTGGAAATCCCGCTGAAACTTTGGACATTCTCGCAAAGGGTTCCCAATCCCCGACAAGACTGGTACCCTTTCACGTCCAAATCTCTCAAACTCTGGGAGAGATTCTCAAAACCAAGGTTGACATGTTTTGAGTTCCTTTCAACATTTTGGAAATCCCGCTGAAACTTTGGACATTCTCGCGAAGGGTTCCCAATCCCCGACAAGACTGGTACCCTTTCACGTCCAAATCTCTCAAACTCCGGGAGAGATTCTCAAAACCAAGGTTGACATGTTTCGAGTTCCTTTCAACATTTTGGAAATCCCGCTGAAACTTTGGACATTCTCGCGAAGGGTTCCCAATCCCCGACAAGACTGGTACCCTTTCACGTCCAAATCTCTCAAACTCCGGGAGAGATTCTCAAAACCAAGGTTGACATGTTTCGAGTTCCTTTCAACATTTTGGAAATCCCGCTGAAACTTTGGACATTCTCGCGAAGGGTTCCCAATCCCCGACAAGACTGGTACCCTTTCACGTCCAAATCTCTCAAACTCCGGGAGAGATTCTCAAAACCAAGGTTGACATGTTTCGAGTTCCTTTCAACATTTTGGAAATCCCGCTGAAACTTTGGACATTCTCGCGAAGGGTTCCCAATCCCCGACAAGATTGGTAACCTTTCACGTCCAAATCTCTCAAACTCCGGGAGAGATTCTCAAAACCAAGGTTGACATGTTTCGAGTTCCTTTCAACATTTTGGAAATCCCGCTGAAACTTTGGACATTCTCGCGAAGGGTTCCCAATCCCCGACAAGACTGGTACCCTTTCACGTCCAAATCTCTCAAACTCCGGGAGAGATTCTCAAAACCAAGGTTGACATGTTTCGAGTTCCTTTCAACATTTTGGAAATCCCGCTGAAACTTTGGACATTCTCGCGAAGGGTTCCCAATCCCCGACAAGACTGGCACCCTTTCACGTCCAAATCTCTCAAACTCCGGGAGAGATTCTCAAAACCAAGGTTGACATGTTTCGAGTTCCTTTCAACATTTTGGAAATCCCGCTGAAACTTTGGACATTCTCGCGAAGGGTTCCCAATCCCCGACAAGACTGGTACCCTTTCACGTCCAAATCTCTCCAACTCCGGGAGAGATTCTCAAAACCAAGGTTGACATGTTTCGAGTTCCTTTCAACATTTTGGAAATCCCGCTGAAACTTTGGACATTCTCGCGAAGGGTTCCCAATCCCTGACAAGACTGGTACCCTTTCACGTCCAAATCTCTCAAACTCCGGGAGAGATTCTCAAAACCAAGGTTGACATGTTTCGAGTTCCTTTCAACATTTTGGAAATCCCGCTAAAACTTTGGACATTCTCGCGAAGGGTTCCCAATCCCCGACAAGACTGGTACCCTTTCACGTCCAAATCTCTCAAACTCCGGGAGAGATTCTCAAAACCAAGGTTGACATGTTTCGAGTTCCTTTCAACATTTTGGAAATCCCGCTGAAACTTTGGACATTCTCGCGAAGGGTTCCCAATCCCCGACAAGACTGGTACCCTTTCACGTCCAAATCTCTCAAACTCCGGGAGAGATTCTCAAAACCAAGGTTGACATGTTTCGAGTTCCTTTCAACATTTTGGAAATCCCGCTGAAACTTTGGACATTCTCGCGAAGGGTTCCCAATCCCCGACAAGACTGGTACCCTTTCACGTCCAAATCTCTCAAACTCCGGGAGAGATTCTCAAAACCAAGGTTGACATGTTTCGAGTTCCTTTCAACATTTTGGAAATCCCGCTGAAACTTTGGACATTCTCGCGAAGGGTTCCCAATCCCCGACAAGACTGGTACCCTTTCACGTCCAAATCTCTCAAACTCCGGGAGAGATTCTCAAAACCAAGGTTGACATGTTTCGAGTTCCTTTCAACATTTTGGAAATCCCGCTGAAACTTTGGACATTCTCGCGAAGGGTTCCCAATCCCCGACAAGACTGGTACCCTTTCACGTCCAAATCTCTCCAACTCCGGGAGAGATTCTCAAAACCAAGGTTGACATGTTTCGAGTTCCTTTCAACATTTTGGAAATCCCGCTGAAACTTTGGACATTCTCGCGAAGGGTTCCCAATCCCCGACAAGACTGGTACCCTTTCACGTCCAAATCTCTCAAACTCCGGGAGAGATTCTCAAAACCAAGGTTGACATGTTTCGAGTTCCTTTCAACATTTTAGAAATCCCGCTGAAACTTTGGACATTCTCGCGAAGGGTTCCCAATCCCCGACAAGACTGGTACCCTTTCACGTCCAAATCTCTCAAACTCCGGGAGAGATTCTCAAAACCAAGGTTGACATGTTTCGAGTTCCTTTCAACATTTTGGAAATCCCGCTGAAACTTTGGACATTCTCGCGAAGGGTTCCCAATCCCCGACAAGACTGGTACCCTTTCACGTCCAAATCTCTCAAACTCCGGGAGAGATTCTCAAAACCAAGGTTGACATGTTTCGAGTTCCTTTCAACATTTTGGAAATCCCGCTGAAACTTTGGACATTCTCGCGAAGGGTTCCCAATCCCCGACAAGATTGGTAACCTTTCACGTCCAAATCTCTCAAACTCCGGGAGAGATTCTCAAAACCAAGGTTGACATGTTTCGAGTTCCTTTCAACATTTTGGAAATCCCGCTGAAACTTTGGACATTCTCGCGAAGGGTTCCCAATCCCCGACAAGACTGGTACCCTTTCACGTCCAAATCTCTCAAACTCCGGGAGAGATTCTCAAAACCAAGGTTGACATGTTTCGAGTTCCTTTCAACATTTTGGAAATCCCGCTGAAACTTTGGACATTCTCGCGAAGGGTTCCCAATCCCCGACAAGATTGGTACCCTTTCACGTCCAAATCTCTCAAACTCCGGGAGAGATTCTCAAAACCAAGGTTGACATGTTTCGAGTTCCTTTCAACATTTTGGAAATCCCGCTGAAACTTTGGACATTCTTGCGAAGGGTTCCCAATCCCCGACAAGATTGGTACCCTTTCACGTCCAGAATTCTCAAACTCTGGGAGAGATTCTCAAAACCAAGTTTGACATGTTTCGAGTTCCTTTCAACATTTTGGAAATCCCGCTGAAACTTTGGACATTCTCGCGAAGGGTTCCCAATCCCCGACAAGACTGGTACCATTTCACGTCCAAATCTCTCAAACTCCGGGAGAGATTCTCAAAACCAAGGTTGACATGTTTCGAGTTCCTTTCAACATTTTGGAAATCCCGCTGAAACTTTGGACATTCTCGCGAAGGGTTCCCAATCCCCGACAAGACTGGTACCCTTTCACGTCCAAATCTCTCCAACTCCGGGAGAGATTCTCAAAACCAAGGTTGACATGTTTCGAGTTCCTTTCAACATTTTGGAAATCCCGCTGAAACTTTGGACATTCTCGCGAAGGGTTCCCAATCCCTGACAAGACTGGTACCCTTTCACGTCCAAATCTCTCAAACTCCGGGAGAGATTCTCAAAACCAAGGTTGACATGTTTCGAGTTCCTTTCAACATTTTGGAAATCCCGCTGAAACTTTGGACATTCTCGCGAAGGGTTCCCAATCCCCGACAAGACTGGTACCCTTTCACGTCCAAATCTCTCAAACTCCGGGAGAGATTCTCAAAACCAAGGTTGACATGTTTCGAGTTCCTTTCAACATTTTGGAAATCCCGATGAAACTTTGGACATTCTCGCGAAGGGTTCCCAATCCCCGACAAGACTGGTACCCTTTCACGTCCAGATCTCTCAAACTCCGGGAGAGATTCTCAAAACCAAGGTTGACATGTTTCGAGTTCCTTTCAACATTTTGGAAATCCCGCTGAAACTTTGGACATTCTCGCGAAGGGTTCCCAATCCCCGACAAGACTGGTACCCTTTCACGTCCAAATCTCTCAAACTCCGGGAGAGATTCTCAAAACCAAGGTTGACATGTTTCGAGTTCCTTTCAACATTTTGGAAATCCCGCTGAAACTTTGGACATTCTCGCGAAGGGTTCCCAATCCCCGACAAGACTGGTACCCTTTCACGTTCAAATCTCTCAAACTCCGGGAGAGATTCTCAAAACCAAGGTTGACATGTTTCGAGTTCCTTTCAACATTTTGGAAATCCCGCTGAAACTTTGGACATTCTCGCGAAGGGTTCCCAATCCCCGACAAGACTGGTACCCTTTCACGTCCAAATCTCTCAAACTCCGGGAGAGATTCTCAAAACCAAGGTTGACATGTTTCGAGTTCCTTTCAACATTTTGGAAATCCCGCTGAAACTTTGGACATTCTCGCGAAGGGTTCCCAATCCCCGACAAGACTGGTACCCTTTCACGTCCAAATCTCTCAAACTCCGGGAGAGATTCTCAAAACCAAGGTTGACATGTTTCGAGTTCCTTTCAACATTTTAGAAATCCCGCTGAAACTTTGGACATTCTCGCGAAGGGTTCCCAATCCCCGACAAGACTGGTACC